>NC_069510.1:77546114-77788614 GCF_027579735.1 Bombina bombina | reverse complement strand
ACCTATTAACCCCTAAACCGCTGGACCCCACATCGCAACTAGTAAACTAAACCTATTAACCCCTAAACTGCCAGCCCATACATTGCAACTAATAAACCTATTAACCCCTAAACCACCCCCCCACATCACAACTACTAAACTAAACCTATTAACCCCTAAACCACCGGCCCCCCACATTGCAAATACTAAACTAAACCTATTAACTCCTAAACCGCTGGACCCCACATTGCGACACACTAAATTAAACTATTAACCCCTAAAGCTAACACCCCCAAACTTTAAATTAAAGTTACAATATACTAACTACCTTAAAATAAATAAAAACTTACCTGTGAAATAAAAAAAACCTAAGCTTAAACTATAAATTAACCTAAAATTACTATTTTAAAAAACTAAAATAAATGAAAAATAGAAATCCTAAATTACAAAATTAAAAAATCCTAACATATTTGCCCCACAGTACTCCCTCCCCCCAGACTGAGAGAGAGCACTACCACACCAGACGATAGCAGTATATGTCTGACCGTTTCTTTGATTCATGTTCACACACACCCCACCATTGAGCTTTTAGGAACAGATATTGAAGTTAACACAGTTAACACCTACTTGGTTCCCTTTAAAGGAAACCTTACCATAAACACGTTTTCTCATCAAACTCTGTCCTTACCCTACTTCCCCCCTTCCCTCCCTTTTAGGAACTTAGTTGCACTTACATTTATCCAAAATGTTGAAATGATATTGTTTATGAGCCTATTCCTGATCGAACTATGTAACCATTTGGTCAGGTTGGGTGAGTTGTATTGTACCTAAAGAAAGTATTTGCAAAAATAAAAAAAGAATAAAAAATAAATAAAAAAAATCCTAACACTAAGAAAAAATCTAACATTACAAAAAAAAAACACACACTAAGATTACAAAAAATAATAAATGAAATTATCCAAAATAATAAAAATTAAACCTAATCTAAAAACAAAAAAATAAAAACACCCCTAATCTAACAATAACCTACCAATAGCCCTTAAAAGGGCCTTTTGTAGGACATTGCCCTAAGTTAAACAGCTCTTTTACATAAAAAAAATTAAGTACCCCCTAACCGTAAAACCCCCCCAATAAAAACATGTCTTAATAAAAAACTAAGCTACCCATTGCCCCTAAAGGGGCATTTGTATGGGCATTGCTCTTAAAAGGGCAATCAGCTCTTTAGTGCCCATTAAAAAATAAAAAAGCCCTAATCTAAAAAACAAAAACACCCAAAAAAATTAGAAACAAAACCTAACACTAACCCCAAAAAATGTACTCACGGTTCCTGAAGTCCGTACATCCATCTTCATCCAGGTGGCGACAAGTCTTCATCCAGTCGGCAACATCTTCATCCATTGCTGGGGCATCTTCTATCTTTATCCCGGTGGCACGGAGCTGAGCAGGACCAGCGGCAGCGACGACATCCAGCACGGAGCTTCCTCTTCATGCAATCTCCGCCTCACACTGAAGATTGAATGCAAGGTACCCCTTTTATATTTGGGGTACCTTGCATTCCTATTGGCTGAAATATTCAAATCAGCTAATAGGATGAGAGCTGCTTAAATCCTACTGGCTGATTGGAACAACCAATAGGATTTAAGCAGCTCTCAATTTTACAAAAACCGATGATACCTTGGGATTCATAAACCGCTATTTACACAAATTAGAAAAGAAATGCTAAAATGGACCAAATATAATATCTCTTTCCTGAAAAGTATAGTGGTATCAAAGATGTCCATATTACTTAAAATCCTTTATCACTTCAGGTCCTTACCTATCTTGGAGACAATTGAGGAATGTTAATTACAGAGGGGGAATATTTTCTGTTGATATGAGCCACAAGGGGCCAAGAGTAAATAAGAAAACCATGTTTAGACACAGAAGGGTATTGGAATACCAGATTTGGTGGCATATTATTACTCAGATCCACCTCCATACTATTTGCCGCAATATGTAAAGGAGTGAGAACTTGTGTTATGAAATACTGGAAAACTAAAGTCATTAGTTTTTCTATAATTAAAAATGTGATTAAATATTACAAGTTTATCAGCCACCATGGTAGATAGAAGGGAAGAGTTCTAATCTGTATGGGAACCCTGGATAATATTTAAAGACTCAGAGAGGAAGCTTAATGTCTGAAATTAATATACACTGTGTGCAGAATTATTAGGCAAATGAGTATTTTGACCACATCATCCTCTTTATGCATGTTGTCTTACTCCAAGCTGTATAGGCTCGAAAGCCTACTACCAATTAAGCATATTAGGTGATGTGCATCTCTGTAATGAGAAGGGGTGTGGTCTAATGACATCAACACCCTATATCAGGTGTGCATAATTATTAGGCAACTTCCTTTCCTTTGGCAAAATGGGTCAAAAGAAGGACTTGACAGGCTCAGAAAAGTAAAAAATAGTGAGATATCTTGCAGAGGGATGCAGCACTCTTAAAATTGCAAAGCTTCTGAAGCGTGATCATCGAACAATCAAGCGTTTCATTCAAAATAGTCAACAGGGTCGCAAGAAGCGTGTGGAAAAACCAAGGCGCAAAATAACTGCCCATGAACTGAGAAAAGTCAAGCGTGCAGCTGCCAAGATGCCACTTGCCACCAGTTTGGCCATATTTCAGAGCTGCAACATCACTGGAGTGCCCAAAAGCACAAGGTGTGCAATACTCAGAGACATGGCCAAGGTAAGAAAGGCTGAAAGACGACCGCCACTGAACAAGACACACAAGCTGAAACGTCAAGACTGGGCCAAGAAATATCTCAAGACTGATTTTTCTAAGGTTTTATGGACTGATGAAATGAGAGTGAGTCTTGATGGGCCAGATGGATGGGCCCGTGGCTGGATTGGTAAAGGGCAGAGAGCTCCAGTCCGACTCAGACGCCAGCAAGGTGGAGGTGGAGTACTGGTTTGGGCTGGTATCATCAAAGATGAGCTTGTGGGGCCTTTTCGGGTTGAGGATGGAGTCAAGCTCAACTCCCAGTCCTACTGCCAGTTTCTGGAAGACACCTTCTTCAAGCAGTGGTACAGGAAGAAGTCTGCATCCTTCAAGAAAAACATGATTTTCATGCAGGACAATGCTCCATCACACGCGTCCAAGTACTCCACAGCGTGGCTGGCAAGAAAGGGTATAAAAGAAGAAAATCTAATGACATGGCCTCCTTGTTCACCTGATCTGAACCCCATTGAGAACCTGTGGTCCATCATTAAATGTGAGATTTACAAGGAGGGAAAACAGTACACCTCTCTGAACAGTGTCTGGGAGGCTGTGGTTGCTGCTGCATGCAATGTTGATGGTGAACAGATCAAAACACTGACAGAATCCATGGATGGCAGGCTTTTGAGTGTCCTTGCAAAGAAAGGTGGCTATATTGGTCACTGATTTGTTTTGTTTTTGAATGTCAGAAATGTATATTTGTGAATGTTGAGATGTTATATTGGTTTCACTGGTAAAAATAAATAATTGAAATGGGTATATATTTGTTTTTTGTTAAGTTGCCTAATAATTATGCACAGTAATAGTCACCTGCACACACAGATATCCCCCTAAAATAGCTATAACTAAAAACAAACTAAAAACTACTTCCAAAACTATTCAGCTTTGATATTAATGAGTTTTTTGGGTTCATTGAGAACATGGTTGTTGTTCAATAATAAAATTAATCCTCAAAAATACAACTTGCCTAATAATTCTGCACTCCCTGTAGATAGACTTGTCATACCTAACTACAAGATGAGAACTCTCTGTAGTGGAACCTGGGTAATAGGAGTAGGGGAATAGGGATTCGAGTGGATTTGGTTAGAAAATATAGACGAAAATTATTGCAAGTTATGTCCCCCCCTTTTTCTCCAACATTGGTGTGTCCGGTCCACGGCGTCATCCTTACTTGTGGGAATATCTCTTCCCCAACAGGAAATGGCAAAGAGTCCCAGCAAAGCTGGCCATATAGTCCCTCCTAGGCTCCGCCCACCCCAGTCATTCTCTTTGCCGTTGCACAGGCAGCATCTCCACGGAGATGGTTAAGAGTTTTTTGGTGTTAAATGTAGTTTTTTATTCTTCTATCAAGTGTTTGTTATTTTAAAATAGTGCTGGTATGTACTATTTACTCTGAAGCAGAAAAAGATGAAGATTTCTGTTTGTGAGAGGAAGATGATTTTAGCAGACAGTAACTAAAATCGATTGCTGTTTCCACATAGGACTGTTGAGATGAAGTAACTTCAGTTGGGGGAAACAGCAGACTTTTCTGCTTAAGGTATGACTAGCCATATTTCTAACAAGACTGTGTAATGCTGGAAGGCTGTCATTTTTCCCTTCATGGGGACCGGTAAGCCATTTTCTTAGTCTCAAACAGAATAAAGGGCTTAATATGGGCTATAAAACTGGTAGACACTTTATGGGCTAAATCGATTGCTTTATTTGGGCATCTTATACATGTTTATGCTGATATTTACACATTTATAAGCTTGGGGAACGTTTTTTTAAGGCAGGCACTGTGTTAGGCACCTTTTCAGTCAGGGAGGGCCTTCCCACTTGTAGGCTGAGTCTCATTTTCGCACCATTACTGCGCAGTTGTTTTTGAGAGCAAGACATGCAGATGCATGTGTGAGGTCCTGAAATTAGCTGGACAAGTTTCTAGAAGGCGTCATTTGGTATCGTATTCCCCTCTGGGCTTGGCTAGATCTCAGCAAAAGCTGTAGTTGGGACTGTTTAGGGGTTAAAATTGAAAACGGCTCCGGTTCCGTTATTTTAAGGGTTAAAGCTTTGAAATTTGGTGTGCAATACTCTTAAAGCTTTAAGACACTGTGGTGAATTTTGAACAATTCCTTCATAGTTTTTCACATATTCAGTAATAAAGTGTTTCTGTTTAAAATTTAAAGAGACAGTAACGGTTTTGTTTTAAATCGTTTTTTGTGCTTTATTAACAAGTTTAAGTCTGTTTAACATGTCTGTACCTTTGGATAAGCTATGTTCTATATGTATGGAAGCCAAGGTGTCTCCCCATTTAAAATTGTGTGATAATTGTGTCATAGCGTCCAAACAAAGTAAGGACAGTACTACCACAAATAATGAAATTGCCCAAGATGATTCCTCAGATGAGGGGAGTAGACATGATACTACATCATCCCCTTCTGTATCTACACCAGTTTTGCCCACGCAGGAGGCCCCTAGTATTTCTAGTGCGCCAATGCTTATTACCATGCAACAATTGACGGCTGTAATGGATAACTCCATAGCAAATATATTATCCAAAATGCCTGCATATCAGAGAAAGCGTGATTGCTCAGTTTTAAACACTGAAGAGCAAGAGGGCGCTGATGATAATTGTTCTGTCATACCCTCACACCAATCTGAAGTGGCCATGAGGGAGGGTTTGTCAGATGGGGAAATTTCAGATTCAGGAAAAATTTCCCAACAAGCTGAACCTGATGTTGTGACATTTAAATTTAAATTAGAACACCTCCGTGCACTGCTTAAGGAGGTACTATCTACTCTGGATGATTGTGACAACTTGGTCATTCCAGAGAAATTATGCAAAATGGACAAGTTTCTAGAGGTTCCGGTGCACCCCGACGCTTTTCCTATACCCAAGCGGGTGGCGGACATAGTGAATAAGGAGTGGGAGAAGCCCGGCATACCTTTTGTTCCCCCTCCTATATTTAAGAAATTATTTCCTATGGTCGACCCCAGAAAGGACTTATGGCAGACAGTTCCTAAGGTCGAGGGGGCAGTTTCTACTTTAAACAAGCGCACCACGATTCCTATAGAGGACAGTTGTGCTTTCAAAGATCCTATGGATAAAAAATTGGAAGGTTTACTTAAAAAGATTTTTGTACAGCAAGGTTACCTTCTACAACCCATTTCGTGCATTGTTCCTGTCACTACTGCAGCGTGGTTCTGGTTTGAGGAACTAGAAAAGTCGCTCGGTAGAGAGACTCCATATGAGGAAGTTATGGACAGAGTTCATGCACTTAAGTTGGCTAATTCTTTTATTCTAGATGCCGCTTTGCAATTAGCAAAATTAGCGGCTAAAAATTCAGGGTTTGCAATTGTGGCGCGTAGAGCGCTTTGGCTAAAGTCTTGGTCTACGGATGTATCATCCAAGACAAAATTGCTTAACATTCCTTTCAAAGGTAAAACTCTTTTCGGGCCACAATTGAAAGAGTTTATCTCAGACATCACTGGGGGAAAGGGCCACGCCCTTCCACAGGATAGGCCGTTCAAGGCCAGGAATAAGTCTGGTTTTCGTTCCTTTCGCAATTTCAGGAACGGACCGACCTCTAATTCTGCATCCTCTAAGCAAGAGGGTAACGCTTCACAGCCCAAACCAGCCTGGAAACCGATGCAAGGTTGGAACAAGGGTAAGCAGGCCAAGAAACCTGCTACTGCTAACAAAACAGCATGAAGGGGTAGCCCCCGATCCGGGACCGGATCTAGTGGGGGGCAGACTCTCTCTCTTTGCTCAGGCTTGGGCAAGAGATGTTCAGGATCCCTGGGCACTAGAAATAGTTTCTCAGGGTTATCTTCTGGAATTCAAGGAACTACCCCCAAGGGGAAGGTTCCACAGGTCTCACTTATCCTTAAACCAAATAAAGAAACAGGCGTTCTTACATTGTGTAGAAGACCTGTTAAAAATGGGGGTGATACACCCTGTCCCAATTCAAGAACAGGGAATGAGTTTTTACTCAAATCTGTTCGTAGTTCCCAAAAAAGAGGGAACATTCAGACCAATTTTGGATCTGAAGATCCTAAACAAATTTCTCAGGGTACCATCGTTCAAGATGGAAACCATTCGAACGATTCTACCCACCATCCAGGAAGGTCAATTTATGACTACCGTGGATTTAAAGGATGCGTACCTACATATTCCTATCCACAAAGAACATCATCAGTTCCTAAGGTTCGCCTTTCTGGACAAACATTACCAGTTTGTGGCCCTCCCATTCGGGTTAGCCACTGCTCCAAGGATTTTCACAAAGGTACTCGGGTCCCTTCTAGCGGTTCTAAGGCCGAGGGGCATTGCAGTAGTACCATACCTGGACGACATTCTAATACAAGCGTCGTCCCTGTCAAAAGCAAAGGCTCATACAGACATTGTGCTGGCCTTTCTCAGATCACACGGATGGAAGGTGAACGTAGAAAAGAGTTCTCTGTCTCCGTCAACAAGAGTTCCCTTCTTGGGAACAATAATAGATTCCTTAGAAATGAGGATTTTTCTGACAGAGGTCAGAAAATCAAAGCTTCTAAGCGCTTGTCAAGTTCTTCATTCTGTTCCACATCCTTCCATAGCTCAGTGCATGGAAGTGGTAGGGTTGATGGTTGCAGCAATGGACATAGTTCCTTTTGCAAGAATTCATCTAAGACCATTACAACTGTGCATGCTGAAACAGTGGAATGGGGACTATACAGACTTGTCTCCAATGATTCAAGTAGATCAGAAGACGAGAGATTCACTCCGTTGGTGGCTGACCCTGGACCATCTATCCAAGGGAATGAGCTTCCGCAGACCAGAGTGGGTCATTGTCACGACCGATGCCAGTCTGGTGGGCTGGGGAGCGGTCTGGGAATCCCTGAAGACTCAGGGATTATGGTCTCGGGAAGAGTCTCTTCTCCCGATAAACATTCTGGAACTAAGAGCGATTTTCAATGCTCTCAAGGCTTGGCCTCAACTAGCAAAGGCCAGATTCATAAGATTCCAATCAGACAACATGACGACTGTTGCGTATATCAATCATCAGGGGGGAACAAGGAGTTCCCTGGCGATGAAAGAAGTGACCAAGATAATACAATGGGCGGAGGAACACTCCTGCCATCTATCTGCGATCCACATCCCAGGCGTGGAAAACTGGGAGGCGGATTATCTGAGTCGGCAGACTTTCCATCCGGGGGAGTGGGAACTTAATCCGGAGATATTTGCCCAACTGACTCAATTATGGGGCATTCCAGACATGGATCTGATGGCGTCTCGTCAGAACTTCAAGGTTCCGTGTTACGGGTCCAGATCCAGGGATCCCAAGGCGACTCTAGTAGATGCACTAGTAGCACCTTGGACCTTCAACTTAGCTTATGTGTTTCCACCGTTCCCTCTCATTCCCAGGCTGGTAGCCAGGATCAAACAGGAGAGGGCCTCAGTGATCTTGATAGCTCCTGCGTGGCCACGCAGGACTTGGTATGCAGATCTGGTGAATATGTCATCGGTTCCACCATGGAAGCTACCTTTGAGACAGGACCTTCTTGTTCAGGGTCCATTCAAACATCCAAATCTGGTCTCCCTCCAGCTGACGGCTTGGAGATTGAACGCTTGATTCTTGCGAAGCGTGGGTTTTCAGATTCTGTGATAGATACTCTGGTTCAGGCCAGAAAACCAGTAACTAGAAAGATTTACCATAAGATATGGAAAAAATATATCTGTTGGTGTGAATCCAAAGGATTCCCATGGAATAAGATAAAAATCCCTAAGATTCTCTCCTTTCTGCAAGAAGGTTTGGAGAAAGGTCTATCTGCAAGTTCTCTAAAGGGACAGATCTCTGCTTTATCTGTCTTACTACACAAAAGACTGGCAGTTGTGCCAGATGTTCAAGCATTTGTTCAGGCTCTGGTTAGGATCAAGCCTGCTTACAGACCTTTGACTCCTCCCTGGAGTCTAAATCTAGTTCTTTCAGTTCTTCAAGGGGTTCCGTTTGAACCCTTACATTCCATAGATATTAAGCTACTATCTTGGAAAGTTTTGTTTTTAGTTGCTATTTCTTCTGCTAGAAGAGTTTCTGAGTTATCTGCTTTGCAGTGTTCTCCGCCTTATCTGGTGTTCCATGCAGATAAGGTGGTTTTGCGTACTAAGCCTGGTTTTCTTCCAAAGGTTGTTTCTAACAAGAATATTAACCAGGAGATAGTTGTTCCTTCTTTATGTCCGAATCCAGTTTCGAAGAAGGAACGTTTGTTACACAATTTGGATGTAGTCCGTGCTCTTAAATTCTATTTAGAGGCTACTAAGGATTTCAGACAGACATCTTCTTTATTTGTTGTCTATTCTGGTAAAAGGAGAGGTCAAAAAGCGACCTCTATCTCTCTTTCCTTTTGGCTTAAAAGCATCATCCGATTGGCTTATGAGACTGCCGGACGGCAGCCTCCTGAAAGAATTACAGCTCACTCCACTAGGGCTGTAGCTTCCACATGGGCCTTCAAGAACGAGGCTTCTGTTGACCAGATATGTAAGGCAGCGACTTGGTCTTCACTGCACACTTTTGCCAAATTTTACAAATTTGATACTTTTGCTTCTTCGGAGGCTATTTTTGGGAGAAAGGTTTTGCGAGCCGTGGTGCCTTCCGTTTAGGTAACCTGATTTGCTCCCTCTCTTCATCCGTGTCCTAAAGCTTTGGTATTGGTTCCCACAAGTAAGGATGACGCCGTGGACCAGACACACCAATGTTGGAGAAAACAGAATTTATGCTTACCTGATAAATTACTTTCTCCAACGGTGTGTCCGGTCCACGGCCCGCCCTGGTTTTTTTAATCAGGTCTGATGAATTATTTTCGCTAACTACAGTCACCACGGTACCATATGGTTTCTCCTATGTATTTTCCTCCTGTCCGTCGGTCGAATGACTGGGGTGGGCGGAGCCTAGGAGGGACTATATGGCCAGCTTTGCTGGGACTCTTTGCCATTTCCTGTTGGGGAAGAGATATTCCCACAAGTAAGGATGACGCCGTGGACCGGACACACCGTTGGAGAAAGTAATTTATCAGGTAAGCATAAATTCTGTTTTTTCTCCATCTTGCAAGTTCAGGTTATTGAATCTTAAGGAATTGGTTTCCAACTGAATGTGAGCATATCTGTTCCCATAACTACACTAAAAGTATAGTCATTTTTATACATCTATATTTGAGTCTGGTAAACAGCTATTTTTAATATTTTTATTGAGGTTACAATACAGTATTATTATTATTATCGGTTATTTGTAGAGCGCCAACAGATTCCGCAGTACATACAGTATATAAATATGAACTTACAAAGCTAGATCTCCAAACATACAGAATAAAGCAAAGTTGCATACACAGTCAGCTACAAATGACATTCAATTATATATCACATATTCTTTCTATAAGATATACAATAAGGGACAAACAGTAAAATATTATTATCCTAGATTTTCTATATAATAAATACTCAATAACCCCCTAAAGTATATTGAAAATTATAAATTAGGACACAATCCAAATGATAATCAGTGGCCCTTTTTGGACCACCTAACTAGAATAGCAAGATAAAGGGTTATATTAGGAGGTAAAACAAAAGGGTTACTTTTGGAACCAGTAAAATTATAGCATCTTAAATCCAGTGAACCAAAAGTAAAAACTGTAAAAGTAGGTACAGGCTATGTTTGAGAAGGGAGCAGTACTATAAATGAACTATGGAGGTACTGTACATTATGTTAATTAAAGGGACACTGAACCCAAATTTTTTCTTTCGTGATTCAGATAGAGCATGACATTTTAGGCTACTTTCTAATCTACTCCTATTATCAAATTTTCTTTATTCCCTTGGCATCTTTATTTGAAATGCAAGAATGTAAGTTTAGATGCCGGCCCATTTTTGGTGAACAACCTAGGTTGTCCTTGCTGATTGGTGGATAAATTCATCCTCCAATCAAAAACTGCTGTCCAGAGTTCTGAACCAAGAAAAAAAGCTTAGATGCCTTCTTTTTCAAATAAAGATAGCAAGAGAACGAAGAAACATTGATAATAGGAGTAAATTAGAAAGTTGCTTAAAATTGCATGCTGTATCTGAATCACAAAAGAAAATTTTTGGGTTCAGTGTCCCTTTAACTATCTGTATAAGTTATATTATAAAACTCAGTGGGTAACACATTTTCACCTAAGGTGCAGTTATAAAAATAACTATTGCACTGTATTAGGCTACCCACTACATCACAGCAAGGCTTCTTTATATAAGAAGTCTTAACAAAGTGTCAGGAATCTCATATTAACGTTGTCTAAATAAATATGAGCATCCATCAATCTGTAAAAAAATCGCCAAAACAGGACCACTAAATCGTAGCAAACAGCTCACTGATAGTGGTAGTGAGCATGAAAACAGGTGTAATTTAGGTATCATATATAAGACTTGAGAATTTTCACAATGAAAGAGCTCATGTTTAAATAAATATTTTCCTTTATCAATAACCTAAACAATTAAGGGGAGTCATTATACAGCCAATACATATGAAGACCATCTATATAGTTTAAATATTTAAAATGTTTAAAAAAATTAAAGTTATTTATAATATTTATATTATGCCACTAGCCTAAGAGGTCTAAACTCTTAGGAACCCAGCAAAAATATTATTCCATCTCAACCTTTATGAGCTAAAAAACACAGAACTGTAATTATCTAGAAGTTTTCATAATACATAATACAAAACTGTTGATAAAGCTTAGTTTAATTGCACTAGAGCAAAATAAGTATATGAAACACTTTGAATCCCTATCTGACAAACATAAACCAACATATGAAAAATACTTATATATAACTGACAAGAGGTCATAATTTAAGGTTGGAGGAAAGGAGATTTAATCTCCTGCAACGGAAACGTTTTTTCACTGTAAGAGCAATAAAATTGTGGAACTCATTACCAAAGGAGGTAGTGAATGCCAATACCATAGATACATTTAAAAATAGCCTGGATACATTTCTGTATATAAACAAAATTCATGGATATGATTGCTAGTATTAAATGGGTCACCTTTTAATGGAGTTATTTAAGCTTAACTGGAGCTTTTTGTAAATATTTTAGATTTGTATAGGTTGAACTCGATGGACTTCAGTCTTTTTTCAACCTTATCTACTATGTTACTATGTTACTATGCAACATCATGAAGCACTAAAAGAATAACACCAACATGAGAACATATTTGCAGACTATTTTACATTGAAAACAAGGTTCTAATAAATAATAACAAAAATATTTATCAAGCCTCAGGCACAATTGCCGTCATTAGGGTTGTTTATATATGCAGAGGAGAGTTCACAGAAGCAACAGTACTTAAATAAACATGAGGGGCAGCAGTTCCTATGTTTGTCCATACATGGTTCATTAATATCAGGTCTACTGCCGTGTCCTCCGTACTGCTGGTTTCTGTGTGCTATATTACACTTACCCTATTCAAATTTTCAAGTCTTCTATGGACATAGAAATACTAAGGAACACTCAAATACAGTAGCCAACACCGGACTACTAAAACCCAGTGTTCTTCATCTGATTGTGTATTATGACCGTTTAGCTGATTCCAGCCCTTTTACAATGTGGGGTGGCAGAGCTCTTTGATTTCTGTCTTTGATTAAAAAAAACAACCTATGGGACAGAATAGTAAACATAGGAAGATGATGAAAAACTTGCAAAGAAAACATCTCAAGTATTGCCCCTATGACAGCCATATGGGGGTCTATTTATATATGTGCGGACAGACATGATCTGCTATAGCCAACCATGTCCTCCGCACATCGATAAATGCAGAGAGCATACGCTGTCTGCATTTATCATTGCACCGCCCCCTGCAGATTTGCAGACAATCGGCCGCTAGCAGGGGGTGTCAATCAGCCCCCTGGTTTTATAGCCCCCTGGCTCATTATCACGCTGGGTGGAAATGCAATGTCATCTCAATGAGAAATTACCATATCCTCTATGATCACTGGATCTCTGTTGGGCAAATATATGGACTGCTTCTCTCTACCAAGCTGTAGTTTTGGTAATGTCTTTATAGGGCTAATTGGCTCAAGTTCGCTCTTTCCCTTATCGAATGATCCTCCAGGGCAAACTGCCTCCCGCTGCAAAACAATAGGGCTCCATTCTCCAGATGTATTACTCACTACTAGTGTCCCACTCCTTTTGCAAGTTTTCTTCGAAGGGGCTTGTAGTATCAGACTGGCCTCATTAACATCCCACTACTCATACGAAGCTAGTTGATCAGAACCCTTTTCCGTATGTTGTTGCAGCATCATGCAGAAAATCATTTAAAGTATATATTTGTGAAGTAAAAACATACTCTAAGCATTTGCATTATTGCTTGCATATAACCTTCTAGCCAAGCCTCTGACCCACCATCTTCTCTACCAGCCTCTCCCTTCTCATCTTTGCCCCCTCACTGCCCAACCCCTTCCCTTATTTTCTATAACTCTGTTCATGCATCTCCCTGCCCCAGACACCAGCCCTCCTGTCCCAGATTATTCTCTGTGAAATGTTTGGAGGTATAGTATACAGAAAAGATACAGTTTAGATTAAACACATCCATCACTCCACCCATCCATACACCCACGAAACATTAAAGGGACATTATACACTAGATTTTACTTTGCATACATGTTTTGTAGATGATCCATTTATATAGCCCATACAGTTTTTGTTTTTTTGTAATGAATAGTTTTGCTTATTTTTAAATAACATTGCTCGGATTTTCAGACTCACCAAGCCCCAAGATTTTAGGAGAATACCGACGTATACCTACTCCAGCTTGCTTCTGTGTAAAAAGTATTTTCTTATGCAGAGGAAGGGGGGAAGGGGAGAGTGTCTGCTTTTTCCCACTTGCAGTGGGTGTCCCAGTAACCTTTTAAACAGAGCTAAACTGGAAGCTTCTAAGTAAGTTTTTAAACGGTTTTATACTGGATTTTTATATCAGTATCTGTGCATATTATTCTTTATAGTAATGTCTATTACATGCAGTTATATGGAAATTGGTGTAAACTGTCCCTTTAAGCAGTGATAATACTCTAATTATCAAGGAGCTGTTGCATAACTTATGAGCAAGCTAGAATTTTGTAGAGCCCCAAAAACTTATTTTAATGGATTTTATATGTTATATGTATATGGTATGCAAAATAATCTAATAAATTAGGAAGTAGAGATACATTCTAAGAACCATGGCTCCCAGGTTCATGGCATTTGTCAAGCTCTGGTCTAGATGCAAAAGAAAAACCTCTATGGGATAGTGAACCATAAGCTCAAAGACTTCACAGAAGAAGTAGTATTTATTGAAGGGACATTAAACTTAACGGGACCGTAAACACTTTGTAATTAAAAACATTACTGTTGTGTTGTTACAATATCAGTCAAGTCTAAGGGGCATATTTGTAAAGAAACAAACACATAGAGTCCTGGAGCTGCAGTAAAACACTTTTCTCTTTATTAATCCGTTAAAAGCTTACATTTAGACATCCAAAACAAAAGCATGCCCTTAGTGTCCTAGGCTTACGCGTTTCGGCTGGTGTGCCGTACTCATAGCTCTCCGTATGGAGCTTGATGCCCCCTGTTTCTGGCGAGCCTTCAGCCTCGTTGGAAACACAAGTTATGAAACAGCGGTCTAAAGACTGCTACTCCATAACCTGTCCGCCTGCTTTGAGCCGGCGGACAGACATCGCCAGAATTCAATCCGATCGAATACGATCAGGTTGATTGACAAGAACTGCTGATGCAATGATAAATGCCGAGAGCGTATGCTGTTGGCATTTATCGATGTGCAGCGGACATGATCCACTATCCACAATATAAGATCATGTCTGCTCGCACAATGATAATTCAGCCCCTAAACATTTTAAAAAGCAAGTTTCTTACTGCAGTTGTTGTTCTATAGCTAAACTCCACCCACCATTTGCCTTATTTGGAGGAGCCAATAAGGGTTTTAGTATGCAGACAACAATACTAGCTACAGTCATAGGGGTAGATTTAACAAGCAGCGGATGCTGCTTTCTACGTCCTAAGTTTCAGGCTCGCCAGAAACGTAAGTTAAGAAGCAGCTCCTTAGCTTGTCCGCCACCTTTAAGGACTGAGACCCCGATTGGCCGCCGGTGAGCGGGGGGAGGCATTGCACAAGCATTTCACTAGAAATGCTTGTGCAATGTTAAATGCAGACAGCGAATCATGTCAGCCTGGCACTTGGTAAATCTACTCCATAATGTCAATGTAAAATGCATTGTTTTGCTGTTATCTGTTAAGGTTATGTGCTGTTCAAATTGTAAGAAATAGAAAAACATAAATTACCGTATTTTTCGCTCCATAAGACGCACTTTTTTCCCCCTCAAAAGTAAGGGGAAATGTCTGTGCGTCTTATAGAGCGAATGTGTGGACTGCCGGTTACCTTTGGCCCCGCCCACTGACTCTGAGACTTTGGAGGTTCCCTTAGCCCCAGCCACCATTAATTTACCGCACACACAGCAGATTTTTTAGAAGTGCAGCTGCACATTTTATTCTGAAGCGCGCACAGCTTGGTAAGTTAAAGCACTGCTGGAGCTAAAACACCATTTACAGGAACAAGTGGCACATGCAGCAGCAGCTTGCTTATCAGTGGGTATTTAAATTTGTATGAGAAGTCCTAAGTTGTAGAGGAAGTGTCTCCCTGACCCCTTTACTTTCCTCTGACGTTATTTTGGTCATGTGATCCATCATGTGCTGCAGACAGTGCTGCTTGTGAAAACGGCTCCTTTTCTCTTTGCTTTTCAAATATGTGAGCGGGAACGACGTTGTGCAGGGTGAGTATAAAGTTATTCTCTGGCTGTGGATATTACAGACTTTAAATGACACCAAAGGCTGCTTACTTAAGGAATACACAGGTCAGGTCATCATTAATCAAGCTGTCTTATTGTGTGCAATATACCGGTATGTACTAAAGAAAAACGAAGGAGCATATATTTATTTTCTGCATACTTGTTACTTTCCACCTCTGCCATTTATGTTATCTGTCTTTGCTGAGCTGTAAACCATAACCTCTGTGATCTGAGTGCTTAGTTTTTTATTTTATGGCTGTGTTAGTATCTCAGTTTTTTCAAATGTTTTGAAAGCGCTTATCAAAATATTCAGTACACATTAGTAGGATATACTGGCTATGTCTGAATATATTGTGGTACTGATTTAGTGTTTCCTATGTGTATCAATTTGACAAACTATCCTCCTAGCGTGTGATGAAAGGCAAAGAATGACTGGGATATGAGGGAAGTAGGGGAGTATTTAAGCCTTTGGCTGGGGTGTCTTTGCCTCCTCCTGGTGGCCAGGTTCAGTATTTCCCAACAGTAAGGAATGATGCCGTGGACTCTCCTCATATTAAGAAGGAAATCCTCAATATTCAGAGCTAAATTACATAAAATGGAGAAAAAACTATTTATGAAAATATACTGCAAAGTTGTTTCATGTCACATAAGTAAACATTTTATATAACAATCTCAAGGTGTTTACTGCCCCTTTAAAATCCTCCCTTAAATTGTTTCATTAAATTATCAAACATCAAACAACATTCATTCACTGTTTTTAACATTGTGCCGGTTTGATACTCCCTAAAGAGACTGGAGCACAAGTTATGTTACCTCATTATGCTACACAATGACTGATCCAGCTACATAAGTGATATCTTAGAACAGTGCACATATACAGCTAGCCCCAGTAATGGCCCTATTCAACAGAAGTCCCTGGTGCAATTTTTTATTTGGGCATCCCAAAGGTAACTCAGTAGTAAGTAATAGTAATAATATACATGCTGCTCTGTATAATCATACTGAGGATAGATAGATGGACCTGCAACCTACACTAAAAAAATCTCCCTTGTATTAGGATTGTACACATCTGCACATGTCTATGTACTGGCTGGATGCTATGGGCCTCCCAAACACTTGTGCTCTGGTAACACTGCACCTGTTGTATGGTTAGTTCCGCCCCTGGCTAGCCCTAACTGCTCAAAATCAAGAGAGATAAGATAAAAACACTCACCGGAGATTTAAAGTGGTTAATTACAGACTGTCATTTATTAGTACTATTCCAAATCAAGTGAATGGTGAAATATAGCCAGGTGCTGCATATATTTACACACATGACAGCAGCAACACCCGTATCTGTGTCACATCCACATACTTTCCCAGCCATGTATTATGTTGCAGTAAACAATATGGGCTTGCAGTTTTGGCAATGTTACTAGGTAGATATATTGGTGACACAGGGACATTAACAGCTCAAAAAGAAGCAAATTTGCCACTAGAGTTGTACATTATGCGTCCATTCTTGCGTTTCTTTTTGAAAAAGCAACAGAATATGCATATGGCAGCACCTATATGGATAAATATGTGTGTGTACTCCAGTGGTGAAACTTTTTTTTTAAAACTTAATTTTTTATTGAGATTTTTAGTATGAACAATAGACAATATTTGTCCAAATACAGAAAAAAACAATTGAATGAAAATATTACATATAGGCTGGTTTAGAAAATTAGCCACTTAGTCAGTATCTTTGTAAATAGACAAAACAAAAAGGGTATACGTGACTATCATCTATAGAGAGGTACCTACCAAAGGGAATAGGTGGCTAGTAAAGACAACACTTAAATTAGTAGCCTAGATAACATTTGGTAAAACCAATTGCAAGAATAAATAGTTTACTTTACACTCAAGTATATCAGAAAACCATCTAGATTTCTCACTATTAGGGGTGTAAATGGACAAATTATTATGAAATCTCGTTTTATGTAAGATTGTAACACCTCCCAATCTGAGCAGGGTCACTCTTGAAGGGGTGAGCCGAAACGCGTCTGACCACTTAGTCTACATGTAGTTTTTATGTTCTATTATTTTACTTTCTATTTTTGCTCACAATAAAGGTGCATTGGATTTCAAATTTCGCTTGAGACCCGCTTTCTTTGTATACACAGGGTCACTCTTGTACCCAGGGAAGGTAATATGGCACAGGAGAGGGTCTCAAATGTTATATACGGTCACTCTTGGACCACTGATTAAACAGGTATACTAGCATCTGAAGCTTAATAGTGAAAAGATAGGAGAGGAGATAGCAACTGATAATGCTAATGTTAGAGCAAGTAAATAAGACTATAATTCTTATAGCATGTAATGGTATAATAGAGCAGTAATTAGAAGGAGAAAATATTGAACAGGAGGAGTAATTATATGGGTGTCCAGACACCTGTATTTTGTTATTATATTGTTGAATAAGGCAAAGAAGAGAAAACACAGAGAACAGCAGATAAGTTACTATCAGGTAGATTACGTGTTTTGCGTTACGGCTTTTCAGCGTAATGGCAGTAACGCACTATTACGAGTCGTGTTGGTATAGCTATACCGCAAGCATTTTAGCCTGTAACGTAACGTCCATTCCGCACTCAAAATTGATTTGAACAGCCAATTGGATTACAGTAGCTCTTATCCTATTGGCTGTTTTGAACAGCCAATAGGATTTCAGTAGCTCTCATCCTATTGGCTGATTTGAATTTGAAGAACCAAATCAGCCAATAGGAATGCAAGGTACGCCATTTTGAAACAGCTACCTTGCATTGAAGGTTCATTGTACTGCGGGGACCGTATGAAGAGGATGCTCTGAGCTGGAGGTCTTCGCTGCTCTGCGCCGCCGAGATGAAGATAAAAGACGCCCCCGCGATGGATGAAGATGACGCCGCTTGGATGAAGACTTCTCGCCGCCTGGATGGAGATGGATGTCTGGACTTTAGGAACCGTGAGTAGATATTCTGGGGTTAGTGTTAGTTCTTTTCTTTTTTTTTTTTTTTTTGGTGTTTTTTTTTTCAGATTAGGGCTTGGGAGTTAGGTTTTTTTTATTTTGGGGGCTGGTTGGGTGGTGGAGTTTACTGTTGGGGGACTTTGTATTTTTTTACAGGTAAAATAACTGTTTACCTTAGAGCAATGCCCTACAAAAGGCCCTTTTATGGGCTATTGGTAGTTTATTGTAGGTTAGGGAGTGTTTTTATTTTGGGGGGCTTTTTTATTTTTATAGGACTATTAGATTAGGTTTAATTGTTTTTATTTTTGATAATTTTGTTTATTATTTTTTGTAAGCTTAGTGGTTTTTATTTTGCGTAATTTAGAGTTTATTATTTTTTGTAATTTTAGATTTTTTAATTGGTATTTTTTTTAATTTTATTAGAATAGTAAGGGGCCTAGTTATCAAGCCGTCAACCTCAAATACGCTGGAATTCTGCAGCGTATTTGTGGCGAGGCTGATTCGCCTTAGTTATCAAAGGCTCGAGACCGGCAAAAGTAGAATTTTGTGACGTAAGCATCGATCCGCCGGACTCAGTCCGACACAGATCGATTCTTACGTCACTCCAGATGTTCCGCACACAAGTGCGGCACATTCTCACTACTTTTGCTAGCTATCATAAAACTAGCAGGTACGCTCGGCACTTTTACGGCCCAGCGTACCTGGTTTTCAATCCGCCACCCCTGGAGGCGGCGGATCCCATAGGAATCAATGGGAGTCTGACCATAGCGAAAGTACAAGTTCGCTGCTGACAGACATCCCATTGATTTCTATGGGAGCTGTCTGCACCTAACACCCTAACATGTACCCCGAGTCTAAACACCACTAATCTGACCCCCCCTACACCGCCGCAACTAAATAAAGTTATTAACCCCTAAACCGCCGCTCCCGGAGCCCACCGCAAGCTACTCTATACATATTAACCCCTAAACCGCCGCTCCCGGAGCCCACCACAACTATAATAAATGTATTAACCCCTAAACCGCCGCTCCCTGAACCCGCCGCAACCTATATTAAATGTATTAACCCCTATCCTGCCCCCCCTACACCGTTGCCACCTATAATAAATTTATTAACCCCTAATCTGCCCCCCCTACACCGTCGCCACCTATAATAAATTTATTAACCCCTATCCTGCCCCCCACTACGCCGCCACTGTAATAAAATTATTAACCCCTAAACCTAAGTCTAACCCTAACCCTAACGCCCCCCTAACTTAAATATTAATTAAATAAATCTAAATAAATTAACTCTTATTAACTAAATGAATCCTATTTAAAACTAAATACTTACCTTTAAAATAAACCCTAATATAGCTACAATATAAATAATAATTATATTCTAGCTATCTTAGGATTTATATTTATTTTACAGGTAACTTTCAATTTATTTTAACCATGTACAATAACTATTAAATAGTTATTAACTATTTAATAGCTTACCTAGCTAAAATAAAGAGAAATGTACCTGTGAAATAAATCCTAACCTAAGTTACAATTACACCTAACACTACACTATACTTTAATAAATTATTCCTATTTAAAAATAAATACTTACCTGTAAAATAAACCCTAAGATAGCTACAATGTAATTAATAATTATATTATAGCTATCTTAGGATTTATATTTATTTTACAGGTAACTTTGTATTTATTTTAGCTAGTTAGAATAGTTATTAAATAGTTATTAACTATTTAATAACTACCTAGCTAAAATAAATACAAAGTTACCTGTAAAATAAATCCTAACCTAAGTTACAATTAAACCTAATACTACACTATCATTAAATTAACTAAATAAACTACCTACAAATAACTACAATTAAATACAATTACATAAACTAACTAAAGTACAAAAAATAAAAAAAGCTAAGTTACAAAAAATAAAAAAGTAAGTTACAAACATGTTAAAAATATTACAACAATTTTAAGCTACTTACACCTAATCTAAGCCCCCGAATAAAATAACAAACCCCCCAAAATAAAAAAAATCCCTACCCTATTCTAAATTAAATAAATTTCAAAGCTCTTTTACCTTACCAGCCCTTAAAAGGGCCATTTGTGGGGGCATGCCCCAAAAAGTTCAGCTCTTTTGCCTGTAAAAGAAAAATACAACCCCCCCCCAACATTAAAACCCACCACCCACATACCCCTAATCTAACCCAAACCCCCCTTACAAAAACCTAACACTAATCCCCTGAAGATCATCCTACCTTGAGTCGTCTTCACTCAGCCGAGCCACCGATGGAACTGAAGAGGACATCCGGAGCGGAAGAAGTTAATCCTCCAAGCGGCGCTGAAGAAATCTTCCATCCGATGAAGTCATCATCCAGGCGGCGCTGAAGAAGTCTTCGTTCCGGCCGATGTCATCTTCAAAGAGGCGCTGAAGAGGTCTTCTATCCGGGTGAAGTCATCTTCCAAGCCGGGTCTTGAATCTTCCTTCCGCCGACGCGGAACCACCTTCTTCACCGACGGACTACGACGAATGACGGCTCCTTTAAGGGACGTCATCCAAGATGGCGTCCCCTCAATTCCGATTGGCTGATAGGATTCTATCAGCCAATCGGAATTAAGGTAGGAAAAATCTGATTGGCTGATGGAATCAGCCAATCAGATTGAGCTCGCATTCTATTGGCTGTTCCGATCAGCCAATAGAATGCGAGCTCAATCTGATTGGCTGATTGGATCAGCCAATCGGATTGAACTTGAATCCGATTGGCTGATTCCATCAGCCAATCAGATTTTCCTACCTTAATTCCGATTGGCTGATAGAATCCTATCAGCCAATCGGAATTGAGGGGACGCCATCTTGGATGACGTCCCTTAAAGGAGCCGTCATTCGTCGTAGTCCGTCGGTGAAGAAGGCGGTTCCGCGTCGGCGGAAGGAAGATTCAAGACCCGGCTTGGAAGATGACTTCGCCCGGATAGAAGACCTCTTCAGCGCCTCTTTGAAGATGACATCGGCCGGATCGAAGACTTCTTCAGCGCCGCCTGGATGATGACTTCATCGGATGGAAGATTTCTTCAGCGCCGCTTGGAGGATTAACTTCTTCCGCTCCGGATGTCCTCTTCAGTTCCATCGCTGCTCGGCTGAGTGAAGACGGCTCAAGGTAGGATGATCTTCAGGGGATTAGTGTTAGGTTTTTGTAAGGGGGGTTTGGGTTAGATTAGGGGTATGTGGGTGGTGGGTTTTAATGTTGGGGGGGGGTTGTATTTTTCTTTTACAGGCAAAAGAGCTGAACTTTTTGGGGCATGCCCCCACAAATGGCCCTTTTAAGGGCTGGTAAGGTAAAAGAGCTTTGAAATGTATTTAATTTAGAATAGGGTAGGGATTTTTTTTATTTGGGGGGGGTTTGTTATTTTATTAGGGGGCTTAGATTAGGTGTAAGTAGCTTAAAATTGTTGTAATATTTTTAACATGTTTGTAACTTACTTTTTTATTTTTTGTAACTTAGCTTTTTTTATTTTTTGTACTTTAGTTAGTTTATGTAATTGTATTTAATTGTAGTTATTTGTAGGTAGTTTATTTAGTTAATTTAATGATAGTGTAGTATTAGGTTTAATTGTAACTTAGGTTAGGATTTATTTTACAGGTAATTTTGTATTTCTTTTAGCTAGGTAGTTATTAAATAGTTAATAACTATTTAATAACTAGTCTAACTAGCTAAAATAAATACAAAGTTACCGGTAAAATAAATATAAATCCTAAGATAGCTATAATATAATTATTAATTACATTGTAGCTATCTTAGGGTTTATTTTACAGGTAAGTATTTATTTTTAAATAGGAATAATTTATTAAAGTATAGTGTAGTGTTAGGTGTAATTGTAACTTAGGTTAGGATTTATTTCACAGGTACATTTCTCTTTATTTTAGCTAGGTAAGCTATTAAATAGTTAATAACTATTTAATAGTTATTGTACATGGTTAAAATAAATTGAAAGTTACCTGTAAAATAAATATAAATCCTAAGATAGCTAGAATATAATTATTATTTATATTGTAGCTATATTAGGGTTTATTTTAAAGGTAAGTATTTAGTTTTAAATAGGATTCATTTAGTTAATAAGAGTTAATTTATTTAGATTTATTTAATTAATATTTAAGTTAGGGGGGCGTTAGGGTTAGGGTTAGACTTAGGTTTAGGGGTTAATAATTTTATTACAGTGGCGGCGGCGTAGTGGGGGGCAGGATAGGGGTTAATAAATTTATTATAGGTGGCGACGGTGTAGGGGGGGCAGATTAGGGGTTAATAAATTTATTATAGGTGGCGACGGTGTAGGGGGGGCAGGATAGGGGTTAATAGGTTTAATATAGGTTGCGGTGGGTTCATGGAGCGGCGGTTTAGGGGTTAAACTATTTATTTAGTTGCGGAGAGGTGCGGGATCAGCAGGATAGGGGTTAATAATTTTATAATAGAGGGCGACGGTATAGGGGGGGCAGGATAGGGG
This sequence comes from Bombina bombina, assembly GCF_027579735.1. Classification (NCBI taxonomy): domain Eukaryota; kingdom Metazoa; phylum Chordata; class Amphibia; order Anura; family Bombinatoridae; genus Bombina; species Bombina bombina. Next base: position 77,765,609 of record NC_069510.1, on the reverse strand, counting down.
TTACTAGGTATAATGTAGGTGGCAGCGGTGTCCGGGAGCGGCGGTTTAGGGGTTAATACATTTATAAGACTTGCGGCAGGGTCTAGGAGCGGCGGTTTAGGGGTTAATACATTTATAAGAGTTACGGCGGGGTCTAGGAGCGGCGGTTTAGGGGTTAGTAACTTTATTTAGTTGCGGGGGGCTCCGGGGGCGCCGGTATAGGGGGTAGAACAGTGTAGTTTAGTGTGAGTGCTTAGTGACAGGCTAGCAATAAAGCTGGGAAAAAGCCGAAGGGCAGCGAGATCGGATGAGTGATAACTGTCACAGTCCTCTGCTCATCGCCCCGCGGCTTTTTGACAGCTTTATTTGATAACTTAGGCGAACGTATTCAAGGTCCGCGGCGGCGAAGGTAGGCGAGCTTAGGCGGACGTATTGGGCCGGCGAAGCCAGAAAAGTAGACGGCTTGATAACTACCCCCCTAAGGCTAGGTTAATTTATAGTTTAATGTTAGGTTTATTTTTATTTCACAGGTAAGTTTTTATTTATTTAAATATAGTTATATTGTAATTTTAATTATTTAAAATCCTTAGTGGAGGACTATATTTGTCAGTGTGCAGGCACATTAAACTGTATGTGAGGAGATTTAGGGGATATTCCTTCTTTATGGTGATGAAGGAGTTAACTTTATTTCTGGGGCTCATTTTATTTCATTAGACTCTGTGTGGGTCTTATTGTTTTTATTTCACTTGTAAGTAAGTACGATGGGATTCCTTTAAGTGGCTGGAAAATTAGACTGATTGTGTCAGTTTCATGTTTTGTCGGCTGCAGTGCGTGCTTTTACTTGATGCACACTTTCTTATTCAGCCGGTCACGTGACTCATCGCTTCCGCTCTTAAATAATTATTTTTATAGGGCTATTAGATTAGGTGTAATTGTTTTTATTTTGGATAATTTTGTTATTTTTCGTAATTTAGTGTTTGTTATTTCTTGTATTTAGTATATTTTTTGTAATTTTAGAATTATTTTTTTTTAGTAGTGTTAGTTTTTTTTTAAATGTGTAATTTAGTTTATTTAATTTGTAGTTATTGTAATTTTAGTATAATAGTTGTTAGGTTAATTGTTAGTTTAAACTTTCTTTTTTTTTAATTTCACATGTAAGTTTTTATTTATTTTAAGATAGGGATATTGTAATTTTAAGTTAGGGGGTTGTTAGGTTTAGGGGTTAATAGTTTAATTTAGTTTTTTGCGATGTGGGGGGCTGGCAGTTTAGGCGTAAATAGATTTTTTTTGGTGGTGGTGATGTAGGAGGCCAGAGGTATAGGGGTTAATAGCTTTATTTAGTGGCGGCAATGTTGGGGTGCGAGGAATAGGGGTCAATAACTTTATTATAGTGGCGGCGATGTCAGGGAGCGGTGGAATAGGGGTTAATACATTTGATTAGTTGCAGCGATGTCAGGAGCGGCAGATTAGGGGTTAATAAGTTTAATTTAGTGTTTGCGATACGGGAGGGCCTCGGTTTAGGGGTTAATAGGTAGTTTATGGGTGTTAGTGTACTTTGTAACACTTTAGTTATGAGTTTTGTTGCGCAAAACTCATAACTACTGCTCTCAGATGGCGGTATGGATCATGTCGGTATAGGCTGGAACGCAAGCATTTTAGCCTCACAGCACAACTTATAATACCGACTTTTATGAGTGCAGGATTGACGTTGCGTTACAGGCTAAAATGCTTGCAATATAGCTATACCAACAAGACTCGTAATGGCTGCGTTTTGTTTTTTTACGCTGAAATGGTAATTTTTTCAGCTTTAAAACTGGAACGCAAAACTCGTAATCTAGGTGATTGTGATCTGTGATGAAGGATTTTTATCCTGATCTAGAAATATTTGAGAAGCCTCCGATGCAAGCCCATAGGAGCTAAAAGAGTAGAGTCAAAGTAGGGGGCAGTTCAAGTTTGAAACAGTGTGACCTTACCACTAAAAACAAGGGTTGCTACCCAGACATAAGGTACATTTATTGTAACAGTATGATCAAAGGTGAACATTTTATACAATCAAGAACTGGGAAAAAAATTAAAGGACCACAGTAGAATTGCATGTCCAACTAGTTCATAACTGTATAATGTGACAGCCATCAGCTAACCACAGACCCATATACATATACACTCAGAAAGTATGCATATAAAAAGACTGTGCACAATTTGACAATGGAAGTAAATTGGAAAGTTTATTAAAACGGCATGCTCTGGGCTCTAGGAGGAGGAAGCTGGTGGGAGGAGCACAAGCACAAGGGCGCGCAAAGGCTTGTTCTCTGTCTCCCTGCAAGAGCTACTGGCAGGAAAATTCCGTGCTCTAAACCCTGGTCCCTGGGTGGCTCTCCTAAGTAATATACCATACACTTCCAGCACCCCAGCAGTGATTTGCCATCTCACTGAGCTGCTACTAGCAGCAAAATTATAGACTGACCTAAAAATTTCTTTGCACTCCCCCCCCCTGTAACGGCGCTGACACCAGTAAGGGAAAATCTTACAATTGTACCTACTCCACCCTCCCACCGGTGTTGCGTGAGGGTGAGAGCATCTATGGACTGGAATTCATAATGGTGCGGCACTCTGGGTAGCAGGGGGAGAGGAACCTCTGTGAACTGCCCTAGCCTCTGTGAACTGCCCTTACCCTGTGCGGATGGTTCCGTCTTACAGCGCTGATCAGACGGGGGATGCCCCGCCGAACTAAGTTGTTTCCTAGCTGCACTGTGGAGGAAGCTTGCGGCCGCTTGCTCTGAGGATTGGAGCCACACGTGATTGGGGCGGTCCTTCTCAGCCTGGACAGAGGACCCAGGTGAGCCCGGGAGACGCCATAGGTTCTGCGCTGTGCAGACCCGGCGAGGTGCCGGGATTGGAATAGGCTGGGTCCTTGACTCGCTCCCCCCCCACCGATGCTGCGTGGGGGAGCTCTGGATACAAAGCAAAAGCTCTCTTTTTTTTTCAGCAAAGTCGGCCCTTGGAACTCAAGAAAACTTGTGAACTGTGCCAGGTGTCGAGCTGAAGCTGAGACCCCGTGGGTAAGATTCACCTCTTCTATCGGTCGGACTGACCTGGTTCCTCAGATCTCACTGAGTTTTTTTTTTTCCCTGCCTTGGCCCTTAGTAGAAGAAAGAGGGGACACTGCGGGACTAAGTGGAAATTGTAAGCAGACTCTCGTAGGAAACGGCCCTCTTGGTAGGAACATTAGCATTACTTAAGGCTGAAAAACTGAAGAGTGTGTATTATATTAACACACTATATATAATTATGTTACTGGACTATAAGGAAAGCCTCAGTTAGAGTGGGAGCTTCCTTTTTGTTTGTTGGTCTTTCTCTTTCCTTCCAGACTTTGTGATTGTATAATATGTTACTATGTAACTATAATACGGATGAAGGATTAATATGTTTCCACAGTATACTAAAATTCTTTTCCTGTGACCGAGGGTTTATATACCTAACTAATACTGCATAAATCCTTGTCATATATTATCTTGTCTGTATAGAAAGCTGGATAAGGTTCATTTAATTGAAGATAGAAAAAAGGAAAGTGTACCTAACTTGTTTGAAAGGCATGAATAACTACTCTTTCATAAGGGTTTTTTAGGCTAGACAAGAATCTGGAATAGAAGTATAAAACTTTAAAAATCTCATTCTGGTTGTTGAATCCATGCTAAACTGTTATAATTTTGCGCTCAATCTGTTTTCTATGTAACAACACATTCTAGAAAACTCTGTCTGTAAATGTTTTTGAACTAAACTTATTTAACTAAGTAGTTACAGTGGACTAAATAAAAAGGGAAAAAAAAGAGAAAAAGTCTAGGAGGGAGTTAGCGGAAAGCTGAGGTAATAAGGTAAAACTTCCTTATTAGTTGATAATTCTTAGAAAAGACTTTATCATATTGTATATTATCACTGTATATAAGAACTATCCCCGTACATAGTTGTTCTGAATAGACATATTGAAGTATTGGACAAGGGATTATAAAATCTCCTGTAAATTTTTTGAGATTCCTATGACCGGGGAGTAAGCTACCTATTTATTTCACAGATCACCTTTTTTTTTTTTTTTTTTCTTAGCACCCTTCACTAATAACCACTTATTTTCACGTATCACACCCAGGGGGATAATACCCCCTTTTTTTTTCTCTCCTTTCTTGTTTTTCTCCTTTTTGTTTTCCCCTTTTTAACACTTTCAATAAGATCCCTACACTTTCACACCCCCTAATTCACACAAGTAACTCACATATTTATGGATAAATATTTCACTCCACCTGTCAAAACTTCTCCATCGGTCATGGCAGCAAGACAAAAGGAGAAAAGAAATAAAAATACACAAGAGCTTCTAGTAGAAACACAGTCCAGCAGTAATGTTTCGCAAGTGAGCGAATCAATTGATATACACGCTTTAGTGATAAAAATAACTGAGGCTCTATCCCCTAAATTTGATGATCTGAGGAAAGAAATTAAACATGATATGAACTCTCTTTCCACAGAAATTCGTCAATTTGCTAATAGAATGGCAGAGGCAGAACAGAGAATATCTGAATTAGAAGACACCTCAGTAAGGCAGAGTACGGATTTAAAAGAGTTATATGCTAAACTAATAAAAACCGAGTTAAAACTAGTAGATTTAGAAAATCGCGCGAGAAGAAACAATTTAAGAATAATAGGTGTACCTGAGGACAAACAATACGAGGATCTTGAGAAATTTCTTTCTTTAACAATACCACAGTTATTACAAATACCACAAACACAACCACGAATGACAATTGAAAGGGCCCATAGGTTAGGTTGGTATAACACTGAAAAAAGGAATACTAGACCAAGACCAATTATTGTTAAAATGTTAAATTATCAGGACAAACTTACCCTGCTGCAACATTTTAGGAAACATCAACCTATATTCTTAGGAAACGCTAAAATATTGTTGTTTCAGGACTTCTCGGCTGAGACTTCAGCCAAGAGAAGGACACTGTCACCAATTTGTACCAAACTAATTAATCAAGGGTATCAAGCTTCCATAATATTTCCAGCTAAATTGAAAATTACAATAGATAATAAGACTCAAGTTTTTGAAACAGCCAAAGAAGCTGAAAATTTCATAGCCCAATTACCACCCATAAGATAAGGGGAAGATTCAATTTTAAGGGTAGGAAGGTAGGAGAGGGAAATAATGCGATCAAGTGGGTCCAGGGAAAGGTTCATCACAATTGTATTAAAGAGAATGAGAATTTCTTTTTTGTTATTTTTTACACATGGTCAGTCTATAAAATGGGTTGACACCTTGGTCAGGGCAGTCCTGATCACTGAGGTAGTAGGGGGAAAATGGGGCATTGAGGATAGTATTCTCGAGGGGGGGGTGGGGAGAGGGGGAGAGGGGTCCCTCCTGTTTTTTTTTTTTTTTTTTTTTTTTTGTGTGTCTGTCTTGTTTTGTTTTGTCATGTCTTGCTCTATCTGGTTTGGTTTTGCTCTGTCCTGTTTTGTTCTGTTTTGCTCGCTGTGGTTTTGTTGTGTTTTCCTTATCCTAATAAATAATGTCTATGGATGACAATTTTAAGATGGTTTCCTGGAATATAGGAGGTTTAACATCTCCTATCAAAAGAAAGACAATTATCTCTCATTTAAGAAAGTTAAACACAGATGTTGCCTTCCTCCAGGAAACACACATGAAAATAGAAGAAATATCTAAACTTAAAAAATCATGGGTGCAGGAAGTTATTGCTGCCCCAGCTCTGGGAAGGAAAGGGGGAGTAGCAATATTAGTTGGTAAAAAAATTAAGGCAGAAACTTCAGTCCTTGAAATAGATCCAGGTGGGAGATTTTTAATATTAAAGGCTAAGATCGCAAAAAGCACTTACACACTCTGTAACATATATGCACCAAATATCATTGATTATAAATTCTGGGATTCTTTGCAAAATACAATACTTGCAAAAAAGGAGGGCTTGTTGATAATCGGAGGAGATTTCAACATGACCCCACAGTATGCATTAGATAGATTAAGGCAAGATGTGCGAATTCTAAGAACAAAGAAAGATAACTTGGAAATTAAAATATTCTCTAAATTGTTTACAAATCTAAAAGTTAAGGATATTTGGAGATTATATAATCTTGATACTAAAGGTTACACGTGTCTTTCGAAGGCGCATAAAACGCTTTCGAGGATTGATTTATTCTTAGTAGACGAGAAATTTTTACATTTAAATGTAGAATCTAAAATCCTTCCGATCACAGTGTCGGATCATGCCCCGATAACCTTCGAAGTCCGCATACAGGATCCTAGAAACAAATACCCACGATTTCATTTCCCAAAGTATTTGGCCACAGACCCAGAGTTTAAAACAATGCTGAGTCTAAAATTTCAAGAATATTCCGATTTAAATAGTGAGTATGTTAACCGACCAATAATATTCTGGGAAGCTGCAAAAGCAGTCTTACGGGGGAAATTTTAGCGTACAATATTAATAGAACAAAAAAATATAAAAAGAAGGAAGAGGACATTTCAAAAACACTATTAAACACTTATAATAATTATATACTGAATAAAACCCCTGAGACATGGAATAGTTATACGCTAGCTAAAAAGGAAAGAGATACCTTCCTCATACATAAAACTTCACAGAAAGAACTAAAACTTCAAGCGCAGCTATTTAAATATGGAAACAAAGCTGGCAAGCTCCTTGCCAACTTGGTTAAACAAGATAAAGGAACTGCCCCAATTTAAGCCATTAAGAAAGAAGATAAACTGATTACAAAGCCAGATGAAATCTTAAATGTTATGGCAGAATATTATAAGGATCTTTATTCATTAAGGGCATCAAATATGACAGAACGTGTGAAGTTTTGGGAAAAGATCTCTTGTCCAAAAATAACTGAAGACTTAAATGGAAAAATGAACTCTCCTATTACGGAGACAGAGGTTAGGAAGGGTATTGAGGATATGCCTATTAATAAAGCGTCAGGCCCTGACGGACTGCCAAGTGAATTTTATAAAATAATATCGCCACTGATAGTTCCGCATTTGACAAGGCTATTCAACAGTATGTACATCGAGGGCAAATTGCCCTCGGCTAGCTTTGCAGCTTCTTTTACAACATTATTACCAAAACCAGAGAAAGATCTAACTCAGAAAGAATCATATAGGCCAATAGCTTTGTTAAATGCGGACTATAAACTTATGACTTCCATCCTCGCCCAAAGAATGCAAAACTTTTTACCAACTATAATTCACAAAGATCAAGCGGGCTTTATGTTGAATAGAAACTCCTCAGCTAAAATACGAGAGCTGTTTCTTACTATAGACTATTTTTCAGATCTAAATAAAGGACAGGAAAGAGATCGGCTTAGCCATGATAAGGCAGTGATCACAATCGATGCCGAGAAGGCATTCGATTCAGTTCATCACGACCATCTCCTTCATACGCTAGGTCAGTTTGGTTTTAAGGGCCAATTCTCTAATTTTATTAAAAATCTGTACAGCAATGCATCTACAAGGTTAATAGTAAATGCCAGACAATCACCAGATATATGTTTAGCAAGGGGCACAAGGCAGGGTTGTCCTCTTTCCCCTTTGCTTTTTAATGTAGCAATTGAACCCCTTGCAATTCTGATTAGGCAAGAGATTGAAGGAATAGAAATAGGCAATAAAGAACTCAAAGTAGCACTTTATGCCGACGATATTTTAATATATATAAGCCATACTCAGACAAATCTACCTAAGTTATTGTCAACTATAAACCAGTTTAGTTTGTTTTCAGGCTACAAAATGAACGCCTCAAAATCCGAATTATTTTGGTTAAAAGTGGGGGAAAATATACCATTTAAAATTGTTAACGAATCATTTAGATACTTGGGTATCATAGTATCACATACATCTGACAAGTGGTATAGCCTTAACATTCCACCAATCTTAAAAAGTGTAATTTGTACAATGAAAAACTGGCAGAATCTTCCCATCTCACTCTCAGGGCGTATTGCCTTGTTTAAAATGATTTTATTTCCAAAAATTTTATATATTATTCAAAATGTTCCAGTTCTTTTGAAGGTTAAAGATGTCAAGGTTTTAAATATGGCTCTTAGAAAATTTATCTGGCAGGGCAAAAAGCCTAGAATTTCGTTAGACAAACTTAGTTTACCTCAAAAAATAGGAGGCCTAGCCTTACCAGATCTTTATCTATATAATTTGGCGGGACTGGCGAGAATTGTAATTGACTGGGTTTCCCTTAAAGATTATGTAACGGATAATGATCTAGAAAGAAATATAACTTCTCCATATCTCCCAATAGCATTAATACATATCGAATTAGATGAGTTGCCAAGGGCAATTAAGAAACTTAAAGCTATTATTACCCCAATTAAAGCTTGGTCAAAGTTATGTAATCTTCTGAAAATAGATAAAAAAAACTTCCAAGTATTTACCATTGAAAGGGAATCCCCATCTAATAATGGGCCTGCAATCAACCCCACTGCAAAGATGGCAAATGGCGGGTCTAGATAAAGTAATACAATTAATAGATATCCCAGGGAGGTTTATCAAAACTTTTGCTGACTTAAGAACAGAGTTTGATATCTCCCATAAGGAATTTTATGTTTACTTACAGGCTAGACATTATATCTGGAAATTGATAAACCATTCAGGATGGGACTGGTCACTAGGACTATTGGAGAACTGGCTGAATCAGGCCAAAAAGGGAAGATTAACAATTACATATTGTTATCAAATTCTGATCTCAGAAAAAGGGAGAAATAATTTATCAAGTATTGAAGCTAAGTGGGCGCCCAATTTAGCTCAGGAGCAAGTGGAGGTAGACTATATACAGACATCTATATCAGAGGTCAGACGAACAACCCTCTCTGCAACCTGGCGGGAATCCCATATAAAACTCTTATACATGACCTATTACACCCCTGAGAAAGGGCATAGATGGGGGAACCCTCAATTTAATAAATGCCCGAAATGCTCACTAAAGGCGGCTAACTTAAAACATATGATATGGGATTGCCCAAAATTAAAATCGATGTGGAAGAAACTGGAATATTGGTTAAATAAAAGGGTTGGAGTCTCCCATCTGGATCTATCATTCATAGAGATAATATCTCTTAGGTTAGACCCAAGAATTTTAACAGATAAAAAAAAAATTGTTAATATGGCTATTTTAGCAACTAGGTATATGATTTTCAAGAAATGGAAGGAGAGGTCTGCTCCGTCTATCCCAGAAATAATTAATTCTATAAAAAAACAATGTATTCTAGAGCAATATAACACAAAACTATATGACACAAGTAGTGTGTGTAGCTTTTTTCAAAAATGGTCTGCATTCATAAAAACTTTGTCAAAACAAGAAATTGATCATTTAGTTTACCCATTCAGACATTCAGAACTAGTTATACTGGGTGTGTGGTAAGGAAAAAGGAAGGGAAAAAATGATATATCACCCAATCGGAGCTACTTAATTGACAGCAGACAAATATTTTAGGTGTGTGTTGTGTTTCTTTTTTTTTTTTTTTTTTTTTTCTTTTTCTTCCTTCTCCCCCCCTTTTTTCCCCCCTCTCTGAGATAAGATAATAATGTTGTTATCACATGGTCAAAAACAGGATGAAAGATTAAACCGAGTCCTTACCCTCTATTTAGGAATCAAAATGTTTTTCTTTTTTTTTTTCTCTCCTTTATATATAATATTTTAAGACAAGAAGGATTCAAAATGGGTAAGGACTCAAAGATAAAAGGGTTCTTATGAGCTTTCGTTTGTTTATTTGGTTATGTTTCTTCTGGTTTTTTTTTTTTTCTTCTTTTTTTGTCTTGTTTTGTTTGTTTTTTTCCTCTCCCCTTGTGCTTTTTTGGCTATACTATGACAATGTATTTGGGGAATTTTAATGAGACAATGTAAGAGAATAAATTTTTGTGTTAACATGCTGAAAATCCAATAAAAATATATATATAAAAAAAAAAAAAAAACGGCATGCTCTGTCTGAATCATGAAAGTTTAACTTTGACTTTAGTGTCCCTTTAATATTTTGGGTTTTTATACATGTAGTGCCTCTTTTATAGTTTATAATATTAAATGCCTATGAGCTAATATCTATGTGGGTGAGACAACACAGCTAGTTAGCTAAGAGATTGGATAAGTCATCGCAAATCAAATATCAGGAGGAAAGATTTATCAGCACTGGTGGCAAATAATTTTTTGACTGCAGAACATCCTGTCTCTCAATTGAGATTTCAGGTAATTGAACATCTTCCTATACCCAAATGAATGAGATAGAAAACTAATTATTTAAAAAAAGGGGAAGGACTTTTGGATGTACCAAAGTTATGAATATAGATTTGGAATGGCCTTATTTAAGAGATTTAGTTTGATTGTGTGTTTATGTATATTTTTATCTATTTTTAACTGGTGACATAATTGTAATATCTGTATATGGAATCTTAAATTAGAGCTTACTTTACTTTTTTTTTTAAATTTAGTGCAGTTACTAGGAGAGTTTTATAGATAGATATTATGGGACCAATTTAACATTGTGCGGGCGGACATTATCCGCTGTAGTGGATCATGTCCGCTGCACATCAATAAATGCCGACAGCATACACTGTCAGCATTTATTATTGCACAAGCATTTCTAGTGAAATGCTTGTGCAATGCCGGCCCCTGCACATTTGCCGCCAATCAGCCACTAGCAGGGGGTGTCAATCAGAGGTGGCGGACGAGTTAAGGAGCAGTCTTATGAAGACTCGCACGGAAACTGCTGCATTCGCCGCATAATAAATCGGCCCCATAGTATATAGCAAGTTTTTAGATGTAATTTAAGGTTAAAGGGACACTGTACCCAAAAAAAATTCTTTCGTGATTCAGATTGAGCATGAAATTTTAAGCAACTTTCTAATTTACTTCTATTATCAAATTTCCTTCATTCTTTTGGTATCTTTATTTGAAATGCAAGATTGTAAGTTTAGATGCCGGCCCATTTTTGGTGAACAACCTGGGTTGTCCTTGCTGATTGGTGGATAAAGTCATCCACCAATAAAAAAGTGTTGTCCGGAGTTCTGAACCCAAAAAAAGCTTAGATGCCTTCTTTTTCAGATAAAGATAGCAAGAGAATGAAGAAAAATTGATAATAGGAGTAAATTAGAAAGTTGCTTAAAATTGCATGCTCTATCTGAATTACAAAAGAAAAATTTTGGGTTCAGTGTCCCTTTAAGTGACTAATGTGTGTAATTGAAAGCAATAAAGGGTTAAGAATTGACTTAGAAATGCTACACACCTGTCTGTTTACATGTGTTTGTATGCTATGTATTTTAGAAATGACTAAGGAAATACAATCTAAAACTTTATTCCACCAGTTTGTTGGATTTTGTATTGAAGTCTTAGCAGTGACTTCTGCTTCCTGTACACTATGAATGAAAAGATGATGGAGTCTTGTTTCACTGATTTATAAAGAGTAAACAGTATTTTCATCACGTGAATTTATAATAGGTTTTATACATGGCAGTACTGGCCTTAGCAACTATTGACTGTCATTACATCTTGTTGCTAAGGGGTAGCTCACCAGAGTAAGTGCTCTATGATTAGTTATGCTTCAGCTTCTCCTTCTAAAAACTTTACTCTGATCTTGTAGAATTTCCTTATTATGTTGCAAGATTTAATTGTAATCTTTCATAAACTGAGGAGGGAAATACAAGATGCATCCTAATCGGCTGCTTAATGTCCCTTTACAATGTACACAAAAAGCCGAGCTTCAAATATCGCAAACACGTTAACATATTCCCCCCTAGACTTCAATGGGGAAAAAAACAAACACCCTACTCACGTGCAAACCCAATATCGTTTACTCAAGTACGCTAACCAGACATGAAATATGAAAATCGGCTGCTTAATGTCCCTTTACAATGTGCACAAAAAGCCGAGCTTCAAATATTGCAAACGCGCTAACATATTCCCCCCTAGACTTCAATGGGGAAAAAAACAAACACCCTACTCACGTGCAAACCCAATATCGTTTACTCAAGTACGCTAACCAGACATGAAATATGAAAATCGGCTGCTTAATGTCCCTTTACAATGTGCACAAATAGCCGAGCTTCGAATATCGCAAACGCGTTAACATATTCCCCCCCTAGACTTTAATGAGGAAAAAAAACAAACACCCTACTCACGTGCAAACCCAATATCGTTTACTCAAGTACGCTAACCAGACATGAAATATGAAAATTTCAGATTCCAATGTTCACATATATATACAGTATATATATGGTTTTTTTTGCTAAAATATATATCTATACCTATAAATCTATTTGATTATTTATGTGTATAAATATATACAGATGTATATAGGAATATCTGTTTATAAATACTTAGAATGTATTCCTCTATTTGAAGAACATTGGAATGTGAAATATTTACAATAAATACTTTTTTTAAATGTGAATATTGTATATACTGTATATGATTTTTCATGTTTTTAGCTACTTGACTTCAATGGGCTCCAATAATTATATATATATATGTGTGTGTGTGTGTACATAGGTATTTATCAGACATACTCATATTGAAATGATGACGGTTATACAGACAGGCTCTCTACCGTACTTCAGAAGTGTTTAGGAGACCAGACTCCCCCAGGATTTCGTTAATCCACTGTATTGGCAAAGGATTATCCACGGTAGTACTGCTCAACCCTCCACTAAGTGGCTACTTACCTCATATGGATTGAGGTAACTCATAGTAAGTGTATAGTTTTAGGGGTTATTGCCCCGACCTACACTTTTACTTGTATTACCACATTTGGGTCGGCCTTTCATTTCTAGCGCTGTGTATGTATATATATATATATATATATATATATACACACACACACACACATACACACATATATATATATATACACGCACACATATACATATTTAGACATTTATATGTATGTATCTCTATGTTAAATTCCTTTGCCTGCCTTTTTTTCTATCACTTGAGACCTCATATGTTTGAGCCCTTCTAACTTTTTAATGCAATATTTTTTTCTTAATAATTTTTATTAGAGAGTGTTAATATGAGCTGTACTTCTAAATCTATTTTTGATGTGTTTTGTTTAACTTTTTTTATGACTTCAGTAACAGTTAACCAGAGCTCAGAATTCGCCTTATCACGGCGTGCATTAAATTAAATACCGTTCAAGTGAACAAGTTTACTTTCATCTTGTAATAATCGCACTACTTGATGTGCGCAGAGCCACTATAAAACTTATCGTTTGTGTGCAACAGTTTGCGCACCACTCGTAATTTAACCCAGAATTAGGCATAATGATGACAAGTTCCCAAATTTCTCTTTCTATATATTTTTTTAAAATTAGGAATCCTCCAATAGTTTGTTAGTACATCTGAATGGTAAAGCCAATGTTCATCCTTGAGATATCATCTTTAAATGGCATTTTCTTTTTAAACAGATGTTATATTTCAGTTTATCAAATGTAACATTTGATTAAAAATATTTCAAAATAATAATTCAAATATGCATTTTATTTTGATAGATGTAGGGCTAGATAACAAGTGGAGCGCTAATTTATCCCACGTCTGTAAACAGCAAATTTGCCGTTTACGGGGGCATGATAAATAACCATCAATTACTTGTGGATGGTTATTGCTTTGAAAATTAACCAGAGATCAGATCTCTGGTTAATTTTCGAAAAGTGCCGCAATTGCCCCAAAAATAAAGTATATTACACTTTTTTATTTAAAAAGTAGCATTTTTTAAAATAAAAAACAACTGCACAAAGCAGTTTTTAGGAGTTAAAGTTGGCGGGTGTGTAGGGTTGCCAGGTGTCCGTTATTTGACCGGACAGTCCTGTAAATTAGGCTACTGCCCGGTAATATTGTTTTCAAAAACACGGACATAGCTAAACTGTGTTTTTAATGTTTTTTACATCTGTGGCTGGAGTCCGCTGTACTCAACCTACTAATACCCAGCCCATGTGAAGTTCACCCCTTCTAGAGTAGCCTGCTACTCGCTCAGCTGGAGGCTGGAGCAGGACTACTAGCGTGGGCACAGCTTGCTTCCTAATGTGCGCTGCAGTGTGTGGCCGTGTGAGACTGTCGGACGTCACGTGATAACGCGCGTGACGTCACAACAGCAAGACCAACCGGCGGGCTGCACTGTACTACATATGCTTCTGTGTCAATTTGAGTGTGAATTCACTCAGTCAGCAGCGCCAGCAAGTAAGAGATTACTTTGCAGCGCCAGCCATTCACTTTGTCTCTTGCTGTCAGTGTGTGAGTTGATCACTCACTACTACCTAGTACAATTACCTTACAATACAAACAATAAGGTATGTCTCTCATTTTGTTTAAATAATTGGTATATTTTAATATATATGTATATACTGTGTATATACTATATATATATATATATATATATATATATATATATATATATATATATACATACACTTTGTATATCTTTATTTAAATCTCTCAAGTCTCAAAATTATTATATTATACTTATATTATTAAATAATGCTTATATATTGTCTGAGTATATATATATATATAATATATGTGCACACCTATATATTGCATTATGTGTATGTATTATAATAATATATATATATATATATACACTCGCACATAATGCAATATATAGGTGTGTGCATATATATATATATATATATATATATATATATATATATAATATACACACTATGCAGTTGTAAGTAAATTATAAATACAATTAAAAACATTACTAGCCCCAAAGAATGTGATATATACTGTGTGTGTATATATATATATATATATATATATATATATATATATATATAAACAATGGTGTGTGAAATCATGGGTTTGGCCACAAGACCGCCTACCACGCTTCTTTCCATTGCACCCCCCCCCCCCCTGTTTTCTGCTGACTGTCCAGTATTTTTTTGAAGGACAACTGGCAACCCTACGGGTGTGCCTTTACATTGCGGTCTATGGGAACTGTGTGTTCCCTGTAAATATATATGTATATGTTTAAATACAAATATATTTATGTGTTAAACTGTACTGTACATATCAGAAGGATTAGCAAACATTTGACATTGGAGTAAGTCTGAAAAGCATTTATAGTTTTGAAAAAGCAATATACAAAGCAATATCTATGGAATTTTGCAACTCTTTACACATAAATAGTAATAATAGTCATTTGAAGGTGATGGTGAGTATTTCTTTAATAATCACTAAAGGGCCCATTAAATACATTAGCATTGCATAATCAACAAAGACAATGTGATAGCATTTATTTTTAATTTCAAATCAGTAGTAAATTATTTTCTGACTAATTTCAGTTAGTTCTATTTTCCATCCTCCCTGTATGATTTGATAGCCATCAGCCAATCAAAAAATGCATGTACATATATACTGTTAATTCTTGCCCATGCTCAGCAGTAGCATGTAATATATTATGCACATTTTGGTTATGTAAGTTAATTAGAAATTTGTTTATAAATTACGTGTTCTATCTCAATCATGAAAGTTTTAGTTTTGATTTGAATTTCCCTTTATTATTATTAATAATAATAGCAACAGCAAACATGTTTAAACATTTGCCCCTATTATTTTAAGCATAAGCACACAATTTAAAAATATTTTAATGAAAAAAATGTGCATTGTTGCCTTTATATATTAATTCAAATTCTTTAAAGTTGCACTATTTTTTCCTTATACATTGAAAAGGTTATTTGAAAAATATTCTTGTTTTACAAAAAAAAATCTGTTTATGTGATATTAAAAACAAACAGAACTATGGGGATATTTTGTAAATGATTACTTACCTTATAATTCTTAATTTCCATAATCTTAATAATGGATTCCCTGGACTGAGCGAAATATTTCCTCTATCTATATTATGATTAATGGCAAAATTGATTTTACTTACTTCATTTCTATTTCTACTGTACATGCAAAATCCCACATGTCCACTTGAGTTTCTGTAATTGGTCCCAGAGGGGAATTACAGCTGTGTATTAAATGTGCGGTTAGATAAATTGCATTACGTAGTGTGAAAGAAATAGGACTGCTCAGATTGCAGAGAAGCACAAATATAGATTTATTAATCTCCCATCAGAAATGCATATATACAAAAAAATACATTGTTTGCCGTTATAAATGTAAAATCTGAATATTCAAGTAAAATTCAATAGTGTGATACATCAAATTTGGATGCATTCTAGTCGATTAGAATTCTCCGGAGAACTGTTTTCAAATTCAAATACCTATAAACTCTTTCTATACCTTGCATGGGGACAATTCGACACTAGTAGTCCAATACGTAAGAATACTCTTTTCTGGCAGTTTTCAAAGGACTTTCAAACTATTCAAATTTTGCACTGGGGCATTAAACATTTTGAGATTGTAATATTTAATTTTTACTTATATGTGATAAAGAAAAATCCTTTACAATACATTCTCTTTAATTTGTTTGCCATTTTTTACTGTAATTTAATTCTGAAAATTGTGAGGTTTCTAATCACTTTTAAAAGTGGAAGTCCAGGCTTAGGGGATGATTTATCAAGCTCTGTATGCCCCTGTTTCACCATGAGCCTTCCGGCTCGTCGGAAACTGAAGTTATGATGCAGCGGTCTAAAGACCGCTGCTCTATAACTTGTCCGCCTGCTCTGAAGCCGCGGACAGAAATCAACCCGATCGAATACGATTGGGTTGATTGACACCCCCTGCTAGTGGCCGATTGGCCGCAAATCTGCAGGTGGCGGCATTGCACCAGCAGTTCACAAGATCAATGTGCGGCGGACATGATATGCTACATCGTATCATGTCCGCTCGCACATTAATAAATAGACCCCTATGAATGAAAATGTGATGGACTCTTGTTGCACTGATTTATAAAGAGTAAACAGTATTTCTCTTGTTAAGTGTATCCAGTCCACGGATCATCCATTACTTATCGGATATTCTTCTTCCCAACAGGAAGTTGCAAGAGGATCACCCACAGCAGTGCTGCTATATAGCTCCTCCCCTAACTGTCATATCCAGTCATTCTCTTGCAAGCCTCAACCAAGATGGAGGTCGTAAGAGGAGTGTGGTGTTTTATACTTAGTTTATTCTTCAATCAAAAGTTTGTTATTTTTAAATGGTGCCGGAGTGTACTGTTTATCTCAGACAGTATTTAGAAGAAGAATCTGCCTGCGTTTTCTATGATTTTAGCAGAAGTAACTAAGATCCATGGCTGTTCTCACATATTCTGAGGAGTGAGGTAACTTCAGAGAGGGAATGGCGTGCAGGTTTTCCTGCAATAAGGTATGTGCAGTTAATATTTTTCTAGGGATACTATGCGGTACCGGTGTGTACTGATGTTTCTCCAACATAGGTGTGTCCGGTCCACGGCGTCATCCTTACTTGTGGGATATTCTCCTCCCCAACAGGAAATGGCAAAGAGTCCCAGCAAAGCTGGCCATATAGCCCCTCCTAGGCTCCGCCCACCCCAGTCATTCTCTTTGCCGTTGCACAGGCAACATCTCCACGGAGATGGCTTAGAGTTTTTTGGTGTTTAAATGTAGTTTTTATTCTTCAATCAAGTGTTTGTTATTTTAAAATAGTGCTGGTATGTACTATTTACTCTGAAACAGAAAGGTGAAGAAGATTTCTGTTTGTAAGAGGGAGATGATTTTAGCAGACGTCACTAAAATCGATTGCTGTTTCCACACAGGACTGTTGAGATGAAGTAACTTCAGTTGGGGGAAGCAGTGGGCAGATTCTTCTGCCTGAGGTTTGACTGGCCACATTTCTAACAAGACTTTGTAATGCTGGAAGGCTGTCATTTTCCCTATGGGAACCGGTAAGCCATTTTCTTAGATTAAAGCAAAAGAAAAAAGGGCTTTATAAGGGCTTAAAAAACTGGAAGACATTTTTCTGGGCTAAACGATTACTTTGCTAGGCATATTTGGCAGATTATAACTCTTTTTAGTTGTTATACTCTTGGGGATTGTTGTTTAAAAACGGCAGGCACTGTATGGACACCTTTTTCAGATGGGGGCCTTCCCTAGTCATAGGCAGAGCCTCATTTTCGCGCCACTAATGCGCAGTTGTTTTTGGAAAGCAAGGCATGCAGATGCATGTGTGAGGAGCTAAGAACCGCTGAAAAAGCTTATAGAAGGCGTCATTTGGTATCGTATTCCCCTCTGGGCTTGGTTGGGTCTCAGCAAAGCAGATACCTGGGACTGTATAGGGGTTAAATGTAAAACGGCTCCGGTTCCGTTATTTTAAGAGTTAAAGCTTTCAAAATTGGTGTGCAATACTTTTAAGGCTTTAAGACACTGTGGTGAAATTTTGGTGAATTTTGAACTTTTCCTTCATGCTTTTTCGCATATTCAGTAATAAAGTGTGTTCTGTTTAAAATTTAAAGTGACAGTAACGGTTTTATTTAAAACGTTTTTTTGTGCTTTGTTGACAAGTTTAAGCCTGTTTAACATGTCTGAACCATCAGATAAGCGATGTTCTATATGTATGAAAGCCAATGTGTCTCCCCATTTAAATATATGTGATGATTGTGACATAGTGTCCAAACAAAGTAGGGACCATGATGCCACTGAAAATGATAATGCCCAAGATGATTCTTCAGATGAGGGGAGTAAGCATGGTACTGCATCGTCCCCTTCTGTGTCTACACCAGTTTTGCCCGCACAAGAGGCCCCTAGTACATCTAGTGCGCCAATACTTATTTCCATGCAACAATTAACGGCTGTTATGGATAATTCTATTGCAAAAATGTTATCTAAAATGCCTAATTATCAGAGAAAGCGTGATTGCTCTGTTTTAAACACTGAAGAGCAAGAGAACGCTGATGATAACGTTTCTGACATACCCTCACACCACTCTGAAAGGGCCAGGAGGGAGGTTTTGTCTGAGGGAGAAATTTCAGATTCAGAAAAAATTTCTCAACAAGCTGAACCTGATGTTGTAACATTTAAATTTAAATTAGAACATCTCTGTGCACTACTTAAGGAGGTTTTATCTACTCTGGATGATTGTGACAATTTGGTCATTCCAGAGAAATTATGTAAAATGGACAAGTTCCTAGAGGTTCCGGTGCCCCCCGATGTGTTTCCTATACCCAAGCGGGTGGCGGACATTGTAAATAAAGAATGGGAAAGGCCCGGTATACCCTTTGTTCCCCCCCCTATATTTAAGAAGTTATTTCCTATAGTCGACCCCAGAAAAGACTTATGGCAGACAGTTCCTAAGGTCGAGGGGGCGGTTTCTACTCTAAACAAACGCACTACTATTCCTATTGAAGATAGTTGTGATTTTAAAGATCCTATGGATAAAAAATTAGAGGGTTTGCTTAAAAAGATGTTTGTTCAGCAAGGTTACCTTCTACAACCAATTTCGTGCATTGTTCCTGTCACTACGGCAGCGTGTTTCTGGTTCGAAGAACTGGAAAAGTCGCTTAATAAAGATTCTTCGTTTGAGGAGATTTTTGACAGAGTTCACGCACTTAAATTGGCTAACTCTTTTATTTTGGATGCCGCTTTGCAAATAGCTAGATTAGCGGCGAAAAATTCAGGGTTTGCTATAGTGGCGCGCAGAGCGCTTTGGTTAAAGTCTTGGTCAGCGGATGTGTCTTCCAAGACTAAATTGCTTAACATCCCTTTCAAGGGTAAAACACTGTTTGGTCCTGATTTGAAAGAGATTATTTCAGACATCACTGGGGGAAAGGGCCACGCCCTTCCTCAGGATAGGTCTTTTAAGGCTAAAAATAAGCCTAATTTTCGTCCCTTTCGCAGGAACGGACCAGCCTCTAACTCTACTTCCTCTAAGCAAGAGGGTAATTCTTCTCAGCCCAAACCAGCCTGGAGACCGATGCAAGGCTGGAACAAGGGTAAGCAGGCCAAGAAGCCTGCCACTGCTACCAAATCAGCATGAAGGGTTGGCCCCCGATCCGGGACGGGATCTGGTGGGGGGCAGACTTTCTCTCTTTGCTCAGGCTTGGGCAAGAGATGTTCAGGATCCTTGGGCGCTAGAAATAGTTTCTCAGGGTTATCTCCTGGAATTCAAGGAACTACCCCCAAGGGGAAGGTTCCACAGGTCTCAACTATCTTCAAACCAAATAAAGAGACAGGCGTTCTTACATTGTGTAGAACACCTGTTAAAGTTGGGAGTAATTCATCCAGTTCCGATACAAGAACAAGGGATGGGGTTTTACTCCAACCTGTTCATAGTTCCCAAAAAAGAGGGAACATTCAGGCCAATTTTAGATCTCAAGATCCTAAACAAATTTCTCAGGGTTCCATCGTTTAAGATGGAAACCATTCGAACAATCCTTCCTACCATCCAGGAAGGTCAATTTATGACCACGGTGGATTTAAAGGACGCGTACCTACATATTCCTATCCACAAGGAACATCATCAGTTCCTAAGGTTCGCTTTTCTAGACAAGCATTACCAGTTTGTGGCACTTCCATTCGGATTGGCCACTGCTCCGAGAATTTTCACAAAGGTACTAGGGTCCCTTCTAGCGGTTCTAAGACCAAGGGGCATTGCAGTAGTACCTTACTTGGACGACATCCTGATTCAAGCGTCGTCCCTGTCAAAAGCAAAGGCTCATACGGACATCGTCCTAGCCTTCCTCAGATCTCACGGATGGAAAGTGAACATAGAAAAAAGTTCTCTGTCTCCGTCAACAAGAGTTCCCTTCTTGGGAACAATAATAGACTCCTTAGAAATGAGGATTTTTCTGACAGAAGTCAGAAAATCAAAGCTTCTAAGCTCTTGTCAAGTTCTTCATTCTATTCTTCGTCCTTCCATAGCACAGTGCATGGAAGTAATAGGATTGATGGTTGTGGCAATGGACATAGTTCCTTTTGCACGAATTCATCTAAGACCATTACAACTGTGCATGCTCAGACAGTGGAATGGGGATTATACAAACTTGTCTCCGACGATTCAAGTGGATCAAAAGACCAGGGATTCGCTCCGGTGGTGGCTGATCCTGGACAATCTGTCACAGGGATTGAGCTTCCGCAGACCAGAGTGGATCATTGTCACGACCGACGCCAGTCTGGTGGGCTGGGGCGCGGTCTGGGAACCCCTGAAAGCTCAGGGTCTATGGTCTCGGGAAGAATCTCTTCTCCCGATAAACATTCTGGAACTGAGAGCGATATTCAATGCTCTCAAAGCTTGGCCTCATCTAGCAAAGGCCAAATTCATAAGGTTTCAATCAGACAACATGACGACTGTTGCTTATATCAACCATCAGGGGGGAACAAGAAGTTCCCTGGCGATGGAGGAAGTGACCAAGATAATTCAATGGGCGGAGGATCACTCCTGCCACTTGTCTGCAATCCACATCCCGGGAGTGGAAAATTGGGAAGCGGATTTTCTGAGTCGTCAGACCTTCCATCCGGGGGAGTGGGAACTCCATCCGGAAATCTTTGCCCAAATAACTCGATTATGGGGCACTCCAGACATGGATCTGATGGCTTCTCGTCAGAACTTCAAGGTTCCTTGTTACGGGTCCAGATCCAGGGATCCCAAGGCGACTCTAGTGGATGCACTAGTAGCACCTTGGACCTTCAATCTAGCTTATGTATTCCCACCGTTTCCTCTCATTCCCAGGCTGGTAGCCAGGATCAATCAGGAGAGGGCTTCGGTGATCTTGATAGCTCCTGCGTGGCCACGCAGGACTTGGTATGCAGACCTGGTGAATATGTCATCGGCTCCACCATGGAAGCTACCTTTGAGACAGGACCTTCTTGTTCAGGGTCCGTTCGAACATCCGAATCTGGTGTCCCTCCAACTGACTGCTTGGAGATTGAACGCTTGATTTTATCAAAGCGTGGATTTTCAGATTCTGTAATAGATACTCTTATTCAGGCTAGAAAGCCTGTAACTAGAAAAATTTACCATAAGATATGGAAAAAATATATCTGTTGGTGTGAATCTAAAGGATTCCCTTGGAACAAGATAAAAATTCCTAGAATTCTTTCCTTTCTTCAAGAGGGTTTGGAGAAAGGGTTATCGGCAAGTTCTCTGAAGGGACAGATTTCTGCTTTATCTGTTTTACTTCACAAAAGACTGGCAGCTGTGCAAGATGTTCAAACATTTGTTCAGGCTTTGGTCAGGATCAAGCCTGTTTACAGATCTTTGACTCCTCCCTGGAGTCTAAATCTAGTTCTTTCAGTTCTTCAAGGGGTTCCGTTTGAACCCTTGCATTCTGTAGATATTAAGTTATTATCTTGGTATGTTTTGTTTCTGGTTGCGATTTCTTCTGCCAGAAGAGTTTCAGAGTTATCTGCTCTGCAGTGTTCTCTTCCTTATCTGGTGTTCCATACAGATAAGGTAGTTTTGCGCACTAAGCCTGGTTTTCTTCCTAAAGTTGTTTCTAACAAAAATATTAACCAGGAGATAGTTGTTCCTTCTTTGTGTCCGAATCCAAGTTCAAAGAAGGAACGTTTGTTACACAATTTGGACGTAGTCCGTGCTCTAAAATTCTATTTAGAGGCTACTAAAGATTTCAGACAAACATCTTCCTTGTTTGTTGTTTATTCTGGTAAGAGGAGAGGTCAGAAAGCGACTTCTACCTCTCTTTCCTTTTGGCTTAGAAGCATTATCCGTTTGGCTTATGAGACTGCCGGACGGCAGCCTCCTGAAAGAATCACAGCTCATTCCACTAGGGCTGTGGCTTCCACATGGGCCTTCAAGAACGAGGCTTCTGTTGACCAGATATGTAAAGCAGCGACTTGGTCTTCTCTGCACACTTTTACCAAATTCTACAAATTTGATACTTTTGCTTCTTCTGAGGCTATTTTTGGGAGAAAGGTTTTGCAGACTGTGGTGCCTTCCGTTTAGGTGACCTGTTTTGCTCCCTCCCGTCATCCGTGTCCTAAAGCTTTGGTATTGGTTCCCACAAGTAAGGATGACGCCATGGACCGGACACACCTATGTTGGAGAAAACAGAATTTATGTTTACCTGATAAATTTCTTTCTCCAACGGTGTGTCCGGTCCACGGCCCGCCCTGGTTTTTTTAATCAGGTCAGATGTATTATTTTTTCTAACTACAGTCACCACAGTACCATATAGTTTCTCCTATATATATTTCCTCCTGTCCGTCGGTCGAATGACTGGGGTGGGCGGAGCCTAGGAGGGGCTATATGGCCAGCTTTGCTGGGACTCTTTGCCATTTCCTGTTGGGGAGGAGAATATCCCACAAGTAAGGATGACGCCGTGGACCGGACACACCGTTGGAGAAAGAAATTTATCAGGTAAACATAAATTCTGTTTTTTCCTATAACTAAAAGGCTTACAGAAATTATTAGCAAGGAGTGGGATAGACCGGGTGTGCATTTTTCCCCACCTCCTATATTTAGAAAAATGTTTCCAATAGACGCCACTACACGGGACTTATGGCAGACGGTCCCTAAGGTGGAGGGAGCAGTTTCTACTTTAGCAAAGCGTACTACTATCCCGGTTGAGGACAGTTGTGCTTTTTCAGATCCAATGGATAAAAAATTGGAGGGTTACCTTAAGAAAATGTTTATTCAACAAGGTTTTATTTTACAGCCCCTTGCATGCATTGCGCCTGTCACGGCCGCGGCGGCATTCTGGTTTGAGGCCCTGGAAGAGGCCATCCATACAGCTCCATTGACTGAAATTATTGACAAGCTTAGAACACTTAAGCTAGCTAACTCATTTGTTTCTGATGCCATTGTTCATTTGACTAAACTAACGGCTAAGAATTCCGGATTCGCCATCCAAGCGCGTGGGGCGCTATGGCTTAAATCCTGGTCAGCTGACGTGACTTCGAAGTCTAAATTACTCAACATTCCTTTCAAGGGGCAGACCTTATTCGGGCCTGGTTTGAAGGAAATTATTGCTGACATTACTGGAGGTAAGGGTCACACCCTTCCTCAGGACAGGGCCAAAGCAAAGGCCAAACAGTCTAATTTTCGTGCCTTTCGAAATTTCAAGGCAGGTGCAGCATCAACTTCCTCCGCTTCAAAACAAGAGGGAACTTTTACTCAATCTAAGCAGGCCTGGAAACCTAACCAGTCCTGGAACAAAGGCAAGCAGGCTAGAAAGCCTGCTGCTGCGTCTAAGACAGCATGAAGGAACGGCCCCCTATCCGGCGACGGATCTAGTAGGGGGCAGACTTTCTCTCTTCGCCCAGGCGTGGGCAAGAGATGTTCAGGATCCCTGGGCGTTGGAGATCATATCTCAGGGATATCTTCTGGACTTCAAAGCTTCCCCTCCACAAGGGAGATTTCATCTTTCAAGGCTATCTGCAAATCAGATAAAGAAAGAGGCATTCCTACGCTGTGTGCAAGACCTCCTAGTTATGGGAGTGATCCATACAGTTCCGCGGACGGAACAAGGACAGGGTTTTTATTCAAATCTGTTTTTATTCGAATTTTATTCGAAAAGAGGCAACCTTCAGACCAATTTTGGATCTAAAGATCTTAAACAAATTCCTCAGAGTTCCATCTTTCAAAATGGAAACTATTCGGACCATCCTGCCCATGATCCAAGAAGGTCAGTACATGACCACAGTGGACTTAAAGGATGCCTACCTTCACATACCGATTCACAAAGATCATCATCGGTTTCTAAGGTTTGCCTTTCTAGACAGGCATTACCAATTTGTAGCTCTTCCCTTCGGGTTGGCTACAGCCCCGAGAATCTTTACAAAGGTTCTGGGCTCACTTCTGGCGGTTCTAAGACCGCGAGGCATAGCGGTGGCTCCGTACCTAGACGACATCCTGATACAGGCGTCAAGCTTTCAAGTTGCCAAGTCTCATACAAAGATAGTTCTGGCATTTCTGAGGTCGCACGGGTGGAAAATACGAGGAAAAGAGTTCTCTATCCCCACTCACAAGAGTCTCCTTCTTAGGGACTCTTATAGATTCTGTAGAAATGAAAATTTACCTGACGGAGTCCAGGTTATCAAAACTTCTAAATGCTTGCCGTGTTCTTCACTCCATTCTGCGCCCTTCGGTAGCTCAGTGTATGGAGGTAATCGGCTTAATGGTAGCTGCAATGGACATAGTGCCATTTGCGCGCCTTCATCTCAGACCGCTGCAATTATGCGTGCTGAGTCAGTGGAATGGGGATTACACAGATTTGTCCCCTCTGCTAAATCTGGATCAAGAGACCAGAGATTCTCTTCTCTGGTGGTTGTCTCGGGTACACCTGTCCAAGGGTATGACCTTTCGCAGGCCAGATTGGACAATTGTAACAACAGATGCCAGCCTTCTAGGTTGGGGTGCAGTCTGGAATTCCCTGAAGGCACAGGGATCGTGAACTCAGGTGTCAGCTGCTCTGGAATCAATCCGGGATGTAACCCAACTGCTAGCGTGAATTGAAAGCACACGCTAGCACACTGAGAAATATCCAGGACGTGACCCACTCAGGAAGCAGATTAGAAGATAACAAAAATGAATATTGTTCCAGAATGCAGGAAAGCCACAAAGGATAAAACGTCCCTTTAAGTAGTACAAAGAACAAAAAGGAAATGCTCTTACTTAGAAGCTTCTGAAAAAGGTCCTCTTTAGCAGGCTTGTAAAACAAAGGAAAAGTTCTCTTTTGCAGCTTGTAAAAGTATAATGTCCCTTTAAGCAGGTTTATAACAAACAGAAAGGCAAAGTTCTCTTTTGCAGCTTGTAAAAGTATAATGTCCCTTTAAGCAGGTTTATAACAAACAGAAAGGCAAAGTTCTCTTTTGCAGCTTGTAAAAGTAAATGTCCCTTTTAAGCAGGTGTATAACAAACAGAAAGGCAAAGTTCTCTTTTGCAGCTTGTAAAAGTAAATGTCCCTTTTAAGCAGGTGTATAACAAACAGAAAGGCAAAGTTCTCTTTTGCAGCTTGTAAAAGTAAAATGTCCCTTTAAGCAGGTCTTGTTTAACAAAGAATAGGTTTAAAGGTAAAGGCCAAAGCAAGGTCAGGCAGGCAGAAGTCGGCATCCAAATATCAGCAAAAGGTATAGGCAAAAGACAGGGTCAGGCAAGCAGAAGTCGGCATCCAAGTGTCAGCAAAAGGGTAATAGCTACAGGCAAGGTCAGGCAGGCAGAAGTCAATGTCCAAATATCAGCAAGTAGGGATTAGGCAAGAGGCTTGGTCAGGCAGGCAGAAGTCGGTACACAGAAGAATAAAACTGATATGGTACTCACAATCCAGGGAAACAAACAAACGGGCCCAGATTCAGATCTCCCGCCGAGATTTAAAGGGCAGGAGCGTAACCGTCATCAGAGGGGTGTGAGAGAAAGCGTCATGTTGCTAAGCAACATGACGTCAGAGACACAGAGGAGTTCCGGGAGCCGCGGCGACACGGCGATGAACGGAAGCGCTCATGACATCAGGAGGAGAAACTCCTCCCAATAAATATTCTGGAGTTAAGAGCGATCATCAATGCTCTTCTGGCTTGGCCTCAGTTAGCAACACTGAGGTTCATCAGATTTCAGTCGGACAACATCACGACTGTGGCTTACATCAACCATCAAGGGGGAACCAGGAGTTCCCTAGCGATGTTAGAAGTCTCAAAAATAATTCGCTGGGCAGAGTACCACTCTTGCCACCTGTCAGCAATCCATATCCCAGGCGTGGAGAACTGGGAGGCGGATTTTCTAAGTCGTCAGACTTTCCATCCGGGGGAGTGGGAACTCCATCCGGAGGTGTTTGCTCAGTTGATTCATCGTTGGGGCAAACCAGAGTTGGATCATGGCGTCTCGCCAGAACGCCAAGCTTCCTTGTTACGGATCCAGGTCCAGGGACCCAGAAGCGACGCTGATAGATGCTCTAGCAGCGCCTTGGTTCTTCAACCTGGCTTATGTGTTTCCACCGTTTCCTCTGCTCCCTCGACTGATTGCCAAAATCAAACAGGAGAGAGCATCAGTGATTCTGATAGCACCTGCGTGGCCACGCAGGACTTGGTATGCAGACCTAGTGGACATGTCATCCTTTCCACCATGGACTCTGCCTCTAAGACAGGACCTTCTGATACAAGGTCCTTTCAATCATCCAAATCTAATTTCTCTGAGATTGAACGCTTGATTCTATCAAAGCGTGGCTTCTCCGAGTCAGTCATTGATACTTTAATACAGGCACGAAAGCCTGTTACCAGGAAAATCTACCACAAGATATGGAGTAAATATCTTTATTGGTGTGAATCCAAGAATTACTCATGGAGTAAGGTTAGGATTCCTAGAATATTGTCTTTTCTCCAAGAGGGCTTGGACAAAGGATTATCAACTAGTTCCTTAAAGGGACAGATTTCTGCTCTGTCTATTCTTTTGCACAAGCGTCTGGCAGAGGTTCCAGACGTCCAGGCATTTTGCCAGGCTTTGGTTAGAATTAAGCCTGTGTTTAAACCTGTTGCTCCCCCGTGGAGCTTAAACTTGGTTCTTAAAGTTCTTCAAGGAGTTCCGTTTGAACCCCTTCATTCCATTGATATTAAACTTTTATCTTGGAAAGTTCTGTTTTTGATGGCTATTTCCTCGGATCGGAGAGTCTCTGAGCTATCTGCCTTACAATGTGATTCTCCTTATCTGATTTTTCATGCAGATAAGGTAGTCCTGCGTACCAAACCTGGGTTTTTACCTAAGGTGGTTTCTAACAAGAATATCAATCAAGAGATTGTTGTTCCATCATTGTGTCCTAATCCTTCTTCAAAGAAGGAATGTCTTTTACATAATCTGGACGTAGTCCGTGCCTTGAAGTTTTACTTACAAGCTACTAAAGATTTTCGTCAAACATCTACCCTGTTTGTCGTTTACTCTGGACAGAGGAGAGGTCAAAAAGCTTCGGCAACCTCTCTTTCCTTTTGGCTTCGGAGCATAATACGCCTAGCCTATGAGACTGCTGGACAGCAGCCCCCTGAAAGGATTACAGCTCATTCTACTAGAGCTGTGGCTTCCACCTGGGCCTTTAAAAATGAGGCCTCTGTTGAACAGATTTGCAAGGCCGCGACTTGGTCTTCGCTTCACACTTTTTCAAAATTTTACAAATTTGATACTTTTGCTTCTTCGGAGGCTGTTTTTGGGAGAAAGATTCTTCAGGCAGTGGTTCCTTCCGCTTAATCCTGCCTTGTCCCTCCCATCATCCGTGTACTTTAGCTTTGGTATTGGTATCCCATAAGTAATGGATGATCCGTGGACTGGATACACTTAACAAGAGAAAACATAATTTATGCTTACCTGATAAATTTATTTCTCTTGTAGTGTATCCAGTCCACGGCCCGCCCTGTCCTTTTAAGGCAGGTCTAAATTTTAATTAAACTACAGTCACCACTGCACCCTATGGTTTCTCCTTTCTCTGTTTGTTTTCGGTCGAATGACTGGATATGGCAGTGAGGGGAGGAGCTATATAGCAGCTCTGCTGTGGGTGATCCTCTTGCAACTTCCTGTTGGGAAGGAGAATATCCCATAAGTAATGGATGATCCGTGGACTGGATACACTACAAGAGAAATAAATTTCTCAGGTAAGCATAAATTATGTTTTTCATCACATGAATTTATAATAGGTTTTATACATGACAGTACTGGCCTTAGCAACTGTTGACTGTCATTACATCTTGTTGCTAAGGGGTAGATTTAACAAGCAGCGAATGCTGCAATCTACCCCCATAGTTTCCAGATTACTGGAAGCATAAGTTAAGAAGCAGCGGTCTTAAGACCACTGCTCCTTAACTCGCCTGCCACCTTTGAGGCGGCAGACAGCAATCATCCTGATTAGATACAATCGGGATGATTGACACCCCCTGCTAGCGGCCGATTGGCCGCGAATCTGCAGGGGGTGGCATTGCCCAAGCATTTTACAAGGAATGCTTGTGCAATGATAAATGCCGACAGCGTATGCTGTCGGCATTTAGCGATGTCCGCCTGCATCTTAATAAATCGCCCCCTTTGTCTGTTATATACAGTAACTCCCAAGTTCTTCTCATTTAGTTTGCGGCCAAAATGCATAACTCTGCATTTATCTAAATTTAATCTCATCTGACACTTGCCTGCCCAGTCCCCTAATTTATCCAAGTCCCTCTGCAGAGAAGTAACATTCTGTTCAGAGCAAACAGTAACACAACTTCCGATGCCCCTTTCAAGATCATTAACCCCTTAGTGACCAGAGCACTTTTCCATTTGTTGACCGTTTGGGACCAAGGCTATTTTTACATTTCTGCGGTGTTTGTGTTTAGCTGTAATTTTCCTCTTACTCCTTTACTGTACCCACACATATTATATACCGTTTTTCTCGCCATTAAATGGACTTTCTAAAGGTACCATTATTTTCATCATATCTTATAATTTACTATAATTTTTTTTTTATAAAATATGAGGAAAAAAATGGAAAAAAAACTATTTTTTCAAACTTTGACCCCCAAAATCTGTTGCACATCTACAACCACCAAAAAACACCCATGCTAAATAGTTTCTAAATTTTGTCCTGAGTTTAGAAATACCCAATGTTTACATGTTCTTTGCTTTTTTTGCAAGTTATAGGGCAATAAATACAAGTAGCACTTTGCTATTTCCAAACCACTTTTTTTTAAAATTAGCGCTAGTTACATTGGGACACTGATATCTGTCAGGAATCCCTGAATATCCTTTGACATGTATATATATTTTTTTAGAAGACATCCCAAAGTATTGATCTAGGCCAATTTTGGTATATTTCATGCCACCATTTCACCGCCAAATGCGATCAAATAAAAAAAATTGTTCACTTTTTCACAAATTTTTTCACAAACTTTAGGTTTCTCACTGAAATTATTTACAAACAGTTTGTGCAATTATGGGACAAATGGTTTTAAATGCTTCTCTGGGATCCCCTTTGTTCAGAAATAGCAGACATATATGGCTTTGACATTGCTTTTTGGTAATTAGAAGGGCTTAATGCCACTACGCACCACACGTGTATTATGCCCAGCAGTGAAGGGGTTAATTAGGGAGCATGTAGGGAGCTTATAGGGTTAATTTTAGCTTTAGTTTAGTGTAGTAGACAACCCCAAGAATTGATCTAGGCCCATTTTGGTATATTTCATGCCACCATTTCACCGCCAAATGCGATCAAATTAAAAAAAAACTTAAAATTATTCACAATTTTAGGTTTCTCACTGAAATTATTTACAAACAGCTTGTGCATTTATGGCACAAATGGTTGTAAATGCTTCTCTGGGATCCCCTTTGTTCAGAAATAGCAGACATATATGGCTTTGGCGGTGCTTTTTGGTAATTAGAAGGCCGCTAAATGCCACTGCGCACCACATGTTTATTATGCGCAGCAGTGAAGGGGTTAATTAGGGAGCATGTAGGGAGCTTGTAGGGTTAATTTTAGCTTTAGTGTAGTGTAGTAGACAACCCCAAGTATTGATCTAGGCCCATGCTGGTATATTTCATGCCACCATTTCACCGCCAAATGCGATCAAATTAAAAAAAAACTTGTAATTTTTCACAATTTTAGGTTTCTCACTGAAATTATTTACAAACAGCTCGTGCAATTATGGCACAAATTGTTGTAAATGCTTCTCTGGGATCCCCTTTGTTCAGAAATAGCAGACATATATGGCTTTGGCGTTGCTTTTTGGTAGTTAGAAGGTCGCTAAATGCCTCTGCGCATCACATATATATTATGTCTAGCAGTGAAGGGGTTAACTAGGTAGCTTGTAGGGAGCTTGCAGGGTTAATTTTAGCTTTAGTGTAGAGATCAGCCTCCCACCTGACACATCCCACCCCCTGATCCCTCCCAAACAGCTCTCTTCCCTCCCCCACCCCACAATTGTCCCCGCCATCTTAAGTACTGGCAGAAAGTCTGCCAGTAATAAAATAAAAGTTTTTTTTGGGGGGGTTATGGTTTTTTTTTTTTAAAAAATTCTTCTGCTGTGTAGGACCCCCCCTTAGCCCCCAACCTCCCTGATCCCCCCAAACAGCTCTTTAACCCCCCCCCCACACCTTATTGTGCGCCATATTGGGTACTGAATTTTTATTATTTTATTAAATATTTTTCTTTATTTCTGTAGTGTAGCTGCCCCCCCTCAACATCCAACCCCCCAGCCTCTCCCAGATCACTTAATTTTAAAATACCACCCTCCCCAGTCCTCTCTCCCACCCTCAGATCTACAGCATATTTTTGCTTTGCACAGATCTCACGTGCACGCGCGCCCCCGTGCACACGCCCGTGCGCGCACCCGCACACGATCCCTCCCCCCTCCTCCACCAATAACTGCCCACCCACCCACTTCCCTGGATGAGCTCCCACCCACCAACGATAACGGCCATGGATAGCTGATGCAGAGAGGGCCACAGAGTGGCTCTCTCTGCATCGGATGGCTAAAAACAGTTATTGCAGGATGCCTCAATATCGAGGCATCACTGCAATAACATGAAAGCGGCTGGAAGCGATCAGGATCGCTTCCAGCGCTTTCAAAGACCAACGACGTACGGGTACGTCCTTGGTCATTAACTGCATTTTTTTGCAGGACGTACCCCATACGTTGTTGGTTGTTAAGGGGTTAAGAAACACATTAAAGTAAAATGTACCCAGGACAGAACCCTGAGACACTTCACTTCCCAATTTTGCCCAACTTGAGAATTTTCTAATAATAACAATTAGAATTCAGATAGTTTAGTTAGACTTTGAGGCCCATTTATCAAACTCCAAACGTAGCTTGAAGGGCCCGTGTTTCTGGCGAGTCTTCTAAAGACCGCAGCTCCATAACTCTCTCCGCCTGCTCTGAGCAGGCGGACAGAGATCGCCACAATGCAACCCGATCAAGTACGATCGGGTTGATTGACACCCCCTGCTGGCGGCCGATTGGCTGCGAGTCTGCAGGGGGCGGCATTGCACCAGCAGCTCACAAGAGCTGCTGGTGCAATGCTGAATACGGAGAGCGTATTGCTCTCCACATTCAGCGATGTCTGTCAGACCTGATCAGCACTGTCGGATCAGGTCCAACAGACATTTGATAAATAGGACTCATGATCTGACCTTATAGTTATTATTATATTTTTGTAGCATCTAAAAGAGGATATTTTAAATGTACTACAGTTTTTATTTATTTATGTATTTATTTATGTATTTTTTTATTTATGTGTTTATGTATTTATTTATGTATTTATTTATTTTGAAAGAACGATATTCCTTTCCTAGTTTTCATGTATCCCTATTAACTATCGGAGATATGGGAGTTGTTCATATCAGTTAGTGGGAAGTCTTTGTCTAGGAAACGGTAGAGCACAGAAATGCACCGCCTGGTCGTTTCAGTTTCAATTTAAATGATTTTAACTTAGCAGGGGGCAAATCTGCAGGGGGCGGCATTGCACCAGCAGTTCACAATTTATCGATGTGCGGCGGGCATGATACGCTACATCGTATCATGTCTGCTCGCACTATGATAAATCTACCCCTTAATATTTAAAGTATCTATATTCCACAAAGCCATTGCTTGCACACTCCAAGAACCTATTAATAACTGTCCCTGAAGGGCCTCAAGCAGAGAAGGAAACCTAGGTTTAAACATGGTGGGGTCCATTATTTTACTGAGACTAAAACTTTAAGCTTATTTTTTCAATATTTAAACAATTAGTATATATTTAAACAGTACACCTGCATACCCAGGCTATAGTTCTGCTTAGCATTTGCTAAGGGCCCGATTATCTTATCTTCCTGGTTCTAACTTGGGTTTCACAGCAATCCTTGCAGGAGCTGCCTTCATGGAATTATAAAAAGGGGCAGTTCCTGTGAGAGGTCTCCTGTAGAAAGCAATGGAGCTTCACTGGGTAGAGCAAATTTAGCAATCATTAGGGGGGTGTTCTTTAAGGGGTAGATTTATTAAGCATCGGATGCTGCATTCTACGCCTATTGTTTCAGGCTCCCCTGAAACGGAAGTTAAGAGGCAGCGGTCTTACAATCGCGGCTCCTTAACTTCTCCGCCACCATTTAGGGGGCAGGCTGATATCATTAAGATCTGATATGATTGGGATGATTGACAGCCCCTGCTAGCGGCCGCCGGTGAGCAGGGGGCGGCATTGCACAAGCATTTCACTAGAAATGCTTGTGCAATGATAAATGCAGACAGCATATGCTGTCGGCATTTAGTGAGGTTGAGCGGACATGATTTGCTACAGTGATTCATGTCCACTCGACCATTAATAAATCTACCCCTAAAAATAAATCCTCCATCAAAAACAAACCACATGGTGCTGCTTTCTGCATATAGCATCTTACAATGACCTTTTTTTTGCGTATTTTGTCACAACCTTGCCACCTTTGAATATGCAAGAAAAGACAGTGAGATCTGTAGGGTGTAAATGTTTAGATAATTACGCTTGGATTTGAGAGACAATTTAATTCACACACATGGAACGCCCCTGTTCAGACCATTTTACGATAAAAAAATCAATTGCACATCCAGTTTTCTTATGATTTTTGATGCCCTTAAACAATACAATTTTTTCAAACAGTTTTATGAATGAATGGTTCAATTATTTGTTTTGCATGATTTTTAAAATGACGATTTTCATTGTGCACTTTTGTAATGTAAGTATCTCCTTCCCATACAAAAATGCAGTATACGCCCCTTATTGAGACACCCGGTTTTCAGGGTAAAAAGTGACTTTAGATCATTCCACTAGGGAAATAGAACAACTGGCGAGTATTTTTTAATAAACTCGGCAGCCCAGAGATCTTTAGATATTTGGGCCCTTAGGCCTAGATTTGGAGTTCGGCGGTAGCCGTCAAAACCAGCGTTAGAGGCTCCTAACGCTGGTTTTGGCCGCCCGCTGGTATTTGGAGTCAGTGATTAAAGGGTCTAACGCTCACTTTTCAGCCGCGACTTTTCCATACCGCAGATCCCCCTACGCCATTTGCGTAGCCTATATTTTCAATGGGATCTTTCTAACGCTGGTATTTAGAGTCGTTTCTGAAGTGAGCGTTAGAGCTCTAACGACAAGATTCCAGCCGCCTGAAAATAGCAGGAGTTAAGAGCTTTCTGGCTAACGCCGGTTTATAAAGCTCTTAACTACTGTACCCTAAAGTACACTAACACCTATAAACTACCTATGTACCCCTAAACCGAGGTCCCCCCA
The DNA here is from genome assembly GCF_027579735.1 of Bombina bombina. NCBI lineage: Eukaryota > Metazoa > Chordata > Amphibia > Anura > Bombinatoridae > Bombina > Bombina bombina. Next base: position 77,731,561 of record NC_069510.1, on the reverse strand, counting down.
CACCGCCGCCACTCGATTAAAATTTTTAACCCCTAATCTGCCGACCGCCACCTACGTTATACTTATGTACCCCTAATCTGCTGCCCCTAACCCCGCCGACCCCTGTATTACATTTATTAACCCCTAACTTGCCCCCCACAACGTCGCCGCCAGCTACTTAAAATAATTAACCCCTAATCTTCCGACCGCAAATCGCCGCCACCTACGTTATCCCTATGTACCCCTAATCTGCTGCCCTAAAATCGCCGACCCCTATATTATATTTATTAACCCCTAATCTGCCCCCCTCAACGTCGCCGACACCTGCCTACACTTATTAACCCCTAATCTGCCGAGCGGACCTGAGCGCTACTATAATAAATGTATTAACCCCTAATCCGCCTCACTAACCCTATCATAAATAGTATTAACCCCTAATCTGCCCTCCCTAACATCGCCGACACCTAACTTCAATTATTAACCCCTAATCTGCCGACCGGAGCTCACCGCTATTCTAATAAATGTATTAACCCCTAAAGCTAAGTCTAACCCTAACACTAACACCCCCCTAAGTTAAATATAATTTTTATCTAACGAAATAAATTAACTCTTATTAAATAAATTATTCCTATTTAAAGCTAAATACTTACCTGTAAAATAAATCCTAATATAGCTACAATATAAATTATAATTATATTATAGCTATTTTAGGATTAATATTTATTTTACAGGCAACTTTGTTATTATTTTAACCAGGTAAAATAGCTATTAAATAGTTAAGAACTATTTAATAGTTACCTAGTTAAAATAATAACAAATTTACCTGTAAAATAAATCCTAACCTAAGATATAATTAAACATAACACTACCCTATCAATAAAATAATTAAATAAACTACCTACAATTACCTACAATTAACCTAACACTACACTATCAATAAATTAATTAAACACAATTCCTACAAATAAATACAATTAAATAAACTAGCTAAAGTACAAAAAATAAAAAAGAACTAAGTTACAGAAAATAAAAAAATATTTACAAACATAAGAAAAATATTACAACAATTTTAAACTAATTACACCTACTCTAAGCCCCCTAATAAAATAACAAAGCCCCCCAAAATAAAAAATTCCCTACCCTATTCTAAATTAAAAAAGTTACAAGCTCTTTTACCTTACCAGCCCTGAACAGGGCCCTTTGCGGGGCATGCCCCAAGAAGTTCAGCTCTTTTGCCTGTAAAAAAAAACATACAATACCCCCCCCCCAACATTACAACCCACCACCCACATACCCCTAATCTAACCCAAACCCCCCTTAAATAAACCTAACACTAAGCCCCTGAAGATCTTCCTACCTTGTCTTCACCATCCAGGTATCACCGATCCGTCCTGGCTCCAAGATCTTCATCCAACCCAAGCGGGGGTTGGCGATCCATAATCCGGTCCAGAAGAGGCTCCAAAGTCTTCCTCCTATCCGGCAAGAAGAGGACATCCGGACCGGCAAACATCTTCTCCAAGCGGCATCTTCGATCTTCTTCCATCCGGAGCGAAGCGGCAGGATCCTGAAGACCTCCAGCGCGGAACATCCATCCGGACCGACGACTGAACGACGAATGACTGTTCCTTTAAGGGACGTCATCCAAGATGGCGTCCCTCGAATTCCGATTGGCTGATAGAATTCTATCAGCCAATCGGAATTAAGGTAGGAATTTTCTGATTGGCTGATGGAATCAGCCAATCAGAATCTAGTTCAATCCGATTGGCCGATCCAATCAGCCAATCAGATTGAGCTCGCATTCTATTGGCTGATCGGAACAGCCAATAGAATGCGAGCTCAATCTGATTGGCTGATTGGATCAGCCAATCGGATTGAACTTGATTCTGATTGGCTGATTCCATCAGCCAATCAGAAAATTCCTACCTTAATTCCGATTGGCTGATAGAATTCTATCAGCCAATCGGAATTCGAGGGACGCCATCTTGGATGACGTCCCTTAAAGGAACAGTCATTCGTCGTTCAGTCGTCGGTCCGGATGGATGTTCCGCGCTGGAGGTCTTCAGGATCCTGCCGCTTCGCTCCGGATGGAAGAAGATCGAAGATGCCGCTTGGAGAAGATGTTTGCCGGTCCGGATGTCCTCTTCTTGCCGGATAGGAGGAAGACTTTGGAGCCTCTTCTGGACCGGATTATGGATCGCCAACCCCCGCTTGGGTTGGATGAAGATCTTGGAGCCAGGACGGATCGGTGATACCTGGATGGTGAAGACAAGGTAGGAAGATCTTCAGGGGCTTAGTGTTAGGTTTATTTAAGGGGGGTTTGGGTTAGATTAGGGGTATGTGGGTGGTGGGTTGTAATGTTGGGGGGGGGTATTGTATGTTTTTTTTTACAGGCAAAAGAGCTGAACTTCTTGGGGCATGCCCCGCAAAGGGTCCTGTTCAGGGCTGGTAAGGTAAAAGAGCTTGTAACTTTTTTAATTTAGAATAGGGTAGGGAATTTTTTATTTTGGGGGGCTTTGTTATTTTATTAGGGGGCTTAGAGTAGGTGTAATTAGTTTAAAATTGTTGTAATATTTTTCTTATGTTTGTAAATATTTTTTTATTTTCTGTAACTTAGTTCTTTTTTATTTTTTGTACTTTAGCTAGTTTATTTAATTGTATTTATTTGTAGGAATTGTGTTTAATTAATTTATTGATAGTGTAGTGCTAGGTTAATTGTAGGTAATTGTAGGTAGTTTATTTAATTATTTTATTGATAGGGTAGTGTTATGTTTAATTATATCTTAGGTTCGGATTTATTTTACAGGTAAATTTGTTATTATTTTAACTAGGTAACTATTAAATAGTTCTTAACTATTTAATAGCTATTTTACCTGGTTAAAATAATAACAAAGTTGCCTGTAAAATAAATATTAATCCTAAAATAGCTATAATATAATTATAATTTATATTGTAGCTATATTAGGATTTATTTTACAGGTAAGTATTTAGCTTTAAATAGGAATAATTTATTTAATAAGAGTTAATTTATTTCGTTAGATAAATATTATATTTAACTTAGGGGGGTGTTAGTGTTAGGGTTAGACTTAGCTTTAGGGGTTAATACATTTATTAGAATAGCGGTGAGCTCCGGTCGGCAGATTAGGGGTTAATAATTGAAGTTAGGTGTCGGCGATGTTAGGGAGGGCAGATTAGGGGTTAATACTATTTATGATAGGGTTAGTGAGGCGGATTAGGGGTTAATAACTTTATTATAGTAGCGCTCAGGTCCGCTCGGCAGATTAGGGGTTAATAAGTGTAGGCAGGTGTCAGCGACGTTGTGGGGGGCAGATTAGGGGTTAATAAATATAATATAGGGGTCGGCGATGTTAGGGCAGCAGATTAGGGGTACATAGGGATAACGTAGGTGGCGGCGGTTTACGGAGCGGCAGATTAGGGGTTTAAAAAAATATGCAGGGGTCAGCGATAGCGGGGGCGGCAGATTAGGGGTTAATAAGTGTAAGGCTAGGGGTGTTTAGACTCGGGGTACATGTTAGAGTGTTAGGTGCAGACGTAGGAAGTGTTTCCCCATAGGAAACAATGGGGCTGCGTTAGGAGCTGAACGCTGCTTTTTTGCAGGTGTTAGGTTTTTTTTCAGCTCAAACAGCCCCATTGTTTCCTATGGGGGAATCGTGCACGAGCACGTTTTTGAGGCCGGCCGCGTCCGTAAGCAACTCTGGTATCGAGAGTTGCATTTGCGGTAAAAATGTTCTACGCTCCTTTTTTGGAGCCTAACGCAGCATTTGTTTGAACTCTCGATACCAGAGTTAATTTTATGGTGCGGCCAGAAAAAAGCCCGCGGAGCGTTAACAGCCCTTTTACCGCCGAACTCCAAATCTAGGCCTTAGTGTTTAATGTCCTTTTTTAAAGTTATTTTGTATGCTAAGTTTTTCTTTTTTTTTTTTTTTTTTTGAGATATATGTCTCTTTTTTTTTTTTTTTTTATTTTTTATTGAGGACAGTACATATAATATAAAGTTACATCATGAATACAATATACAGTCTTGCCTATATTAACTTCATATTTGATAAACTCAGATATAAGAAAATTCAGTCCTCATTTTTATCCCCTAGGTGAAGTTGGACACTCTTGGTCCAATAATAACAGGATGAAAAGTCACAAGGGGTATACATTAAACATGGTACATATATATAACAAACATAACATAGAACTCTGCATCATATAGTAAGGAAAAAAAAGATTGTTACGCAAGCATAACAAATGTAACTGTAGTAAAAAAAAAGATGCAAAACACCAGGACTGACTGATTAAACATTAAATATAGCCACACATATGTTATACTATGTAAATAGATTATAGGAGAATATAAAATTACCAGGGATCCAAAGTTACACCTTTAGAATTATAAGTAACATGTCTGTATAATTACATAAAGGCAGTTTCCACGCCAGATATACTGAAACCCTCCCCCATGCCGTCTTGGCCGCCGACAACGCAAGGGAAGGCCAGACACCAAAGTACAAAGTATGCCTAACTTATTTTAACTATAGACATGATGATTAAAGGATTGTCACCGTATAAAAATATAATGAGGAACTTCTGAAGGTGGTGGATATTGTAATCTAATTGTGGTATTAAGTTCCCGCCCTGTTGATACTGTGGTCAACTATTTGCTTTAACTTTTTGGAATTATATAAACAAGGACAGTTTGGTGCAGGGGTGATGTTATAACCAGGTAAAACATTCTAGCTTGTCTTTAAGGGCAAATACTACACTTAGTTCCCAAGTTCTCAATAAGCATTATATACATTGGGGCTATAATAATTTGGGAACCCACAGGTATTGAAAATAATATTTGCATATACATTCTCCCTATTTCCTTAGGTTATAGTGTATAAATACCATACAAAAACAAAATCTCTTTAACATATAAGCATCTGGCATTTGTGCATTATAGGAAGCCTTTTTCTGATTATATAGAAACTCCACATAGTCCAAAAAAATTACAATTTTTCAGGGATTTTCAGCATATGATACCAAACCTTCGGGTAAAATAAGTTTGATATTTCCAGGCACCATAGAGCACCATTTTGTGGATCGATATAGGGCCAAGCTCTAAATGACACTGATTCCGCGGTCTCCCAGGATCCCTCCTCAAAATCCCGGGGCAGCCGCTCAGAAACCAGTCCCTGTTTAGTTTTCTCCAACATAGGTGTGTCCGGTCCACGGCGTCATCCTTACTTGTGGGATATTCTCTTCCCCAACAGGAAATGGCAAAGAGTCCCAGCAAAGCTGGTCACATGATCCCTCCTAGGCTCCGCCTACCCCAGTCATTCTCTTTGCCATTGCACAGGCAACATCTCCACGGAGATGGTTAAGAGTTTTTTGGTGTTTAAATGTAGTTTTTATTCTTCAATCAAGTGTTTGTTATTTTAAAATAGTGCTGGTATGTACTATTTACTCTGAAACAGAAAAAAGATGAAGATTTCTGTTTGTAAGAGGAAGATGATTTTAGCAGACGTTACTAAAATCGATTGCTGTTTCCACAAAGGACTGTTGAGATGAAGTAACTTCAGTTGGGGGAAACAGTTGGCAGACTTTTCTGCTTAAGGTATGACTGGCCATATTTCTAACAAGACTATGTAATGCTGGAAGGCTGTCATTTCCCCTTATGGGGACCGGTAAGCCATTTTCTTAGTTAAATAAAAGAATAAAGGGCTTCATAAGGGCTTAAAAAACTGGTAGACATTTTTCTGGGCTAAAACGATTGCTTTGCTAAGCATATTTTGCAGATTCTAACTCTTAATGGTTATTATAATCTTGGGGATTGTTTAGAAAAACGGCAGGCACTGTGTTGGACACCTTTTTCAGATGGGGGCCTTTTCTAGTTATAGACAGAGCCTCATTTTCGCGCCACTAATGCGCAGTTGTTTTTGGAGAGCAAGGCATGCAGATGCATGTGTGAGGAGCTAAGAATCACTGAAAAAGCTTATAGAAGGCGTCATTTGGTATCGTATTCCCCTCTGGGCTTGGTTGGGTCTCAGCAAAGCATATAGCTGGGACTGTATAGGGGTTAAATGTAAAAACGGCTCCGGTTCCGTTAATTTAAGGGTTAAAGCTCTGAAATTTGGTGTGCAATACTTTTAAGGCTTTAAGACACTGTGGTGAAATTTTGGTGAATTTTGAACAATTCCTTCATACTTTTTCACATATTCAGTAATAAAGTGTTTTCAGTTTGAAATTTAAAGTGACAGTAACGGTTTTATTTTAAAACGTTTTTTGTGCTTTGTTGACAAGTTTAAGCCTGTTTAACATGTCTGTACCATCAGATAAGCTATGTTCTATATGTATGAAATCCAAGGTGTCTCCCTATTTAAATTTATGTGATAATTGTGCCATAGTGTCCAAACAAAGTAGGGACAACAATGCCACAGATAATGATATTGCCCAAGATGATTCCTCAAATGAGGGGAGTAAACATGATACTACATCATCCCCTTCTGTGTCTACACCAGTTTTGCCCACACAAGAGGCCCCTAGTACATCTAGTGCGCCAATTCTTATTACCATGCAACAATTAACGGCTGTAATGGATAACTCTATAGCAAACATTTTATCCAAAATGCCTACTTATCAGAGAAAGCGCGATTGCTCTGTTTTAAACACTGAAGAGCTAGAGGACGCTGATGATAACTGTTCTGACATACCCTCACACCAATCTGAAGGGGCCAGGAGGGAGGTTTTGTCTGAGGGAGAAATTTCAGATTCAGGAAAAATTTCTCAACAAGCTGAACCTGATGTTGTGACATTTAAATTTAAATTAGAACATCTCCGCGCACTGCTTAAGGAGGTATTATCTACTCTGGATGATTGTGACAATTTGGTAATTCCAGAGAAATTATGTAAGATGGACAAGTTCCTAGAGGTTCCGGTGCCCCCCGACGCTTTTCCTATACCCAAGCGGGTGGCGGACATAGTAAATAAAGAGTGGGAAAGGCCCGGCATACCTTTTGTCCCCCCCCCCCTATATTTAAGAAATTATTTCCTATAGTCGACCCCAGAAAGGACTTATGGCAGACAGTCCCCAAGGTCGAGGGGGCGGTTTCTACTCTAAACAAACGCACTACTATTCCTATCGAAGATAGTTGTGCTTTCAAAGATCCTATGGATAAAAAATTAGAGGGTTTGCTTAAAAAGATTTTTGTTCAGCAAGGTTACCTTCTACAACCAATTTCATGCATTGTTCCTGTCACTACGGCAGCGTGTTTCTGGTTCGAGGAACTAGAAAAGTCGCTCAATAAAGAATCTTCGTATGAGGAGGTTATGGACAGAGTTCAAGCACTTAAATTAGCTAACTCTTTTATTTTAGATGCCGCTTTGCAATTAGCTAGATTAGCGGCGAAAAATTCAGGGTTTGCTATCGTGGCGCGCAGAGCGCTTTGGCTAAAGTCTTGGTCAGCGGATGTGTCTTCCAAGACAAAATTGCTTAACATCCCTTTCAAGGGTAAAACATTATTTGGACCTGATTTGAAAGAGATTATTTCAGACATCACCGGGGGAAAGGGCCACGCCCTCCCACAGGATAGGTCTTTTAAGGCTAAAAATAAGCCTAATTTTCGTCCCTTTCGCAGAAACGGACCAGCCTCTAACTCTACATCCTCTAAGCAAGAGGGTAATACTTCACAACCCAAACCAGCCTGGAGACCAATGCAAGGCTGGAACAAGGGTAAGCAGGCCAAGAAGCCTACCACTGCTACCAAAACAGCATGAAGGGATGGCCCCCGATCCGGGACCGGATCTGGTGGGGGGCAGACTTTCTCTCTTTGCTCAGGCTTGGGCAAGAGATGTTCAGGATCCTTGGGCGCTAGAAATAGTTTCTCAAGGTTATCTCCTGGAATTCAAGGAACTACCCCCAAGGGGAAGGTTCCACAGGTCTCAATTATCTTCAAACCAAATAAAAAGACAGGCATTCTTACATTGTGTAGAAGACCTGTTAAAGATGGGAGTGATTCATCCAGTTCCAATAAGAGAACAAGGGATGGGTTTTTATTCCAACCTGTTCATAGTTCCCAAAAAAGAGGGAACATTCAGACCAATTTTGGATCTCAAGATCCTAAACAAATTTCTCAAGGTTCCATCGTTCAAAATGGAAACTATTCGAACGATCCTACCTACTATCCAGGAAAATCAATTTATGACTACCGTGGATTTAAAGGATGCGTACCTACATATTCCTATCCACAAGGAACATCATCAGTTCCTAAGGTTCGCTTTTCTGGACAAGCATTACCAGTTTGTGGCACTTCCATTCGGATTAGCCACTGCTCCAAGGATTTTCACAAAGGTACTAGGGTCCCTTCTAGCGGTTCTAAGACCAAGGGGCATTGCAGTAGTACCTTACTTGGACGACATCCTGATTCAAGCGTCGTCTCTGTCAAAAGCAAAGGCTCATACGGACATCGTCCTAGCCTTTCTCAGATCTCACGGATGGAAGGTGAACAAAGAAAAAAGTTCTCTGTCCCCGTCGACAAGAGTTCCCTTCTTGGGAACAATAATAGATTCCTTAGAAATGAGGATTTTTCTGACAGAGGTCAGAAAATCAAAAATTCTAACCTCTTGTCAAGTACTTCATTCTGTTCTTCGTCCTTCCATAGCGCAGTGCATGGAAGTAATAGGATTGATGGTTGCAGCAATGGACATAGTTCCTTTTGCACGAATTCATCTAAGACCATTACAACTGTGCATGCTCAGACAGTGGAATGGGGATTATACAGACTTGTCTCCGACGATTCAAGTAGATCAAAAGACCAGAGATTCACTCCGTTGGTGGCTGACCATGGACAATCTGTCACAGGGAATGAGCTTCCGCAGACCAGAGTGGGTCATTGTCACGACCGACGCCAGCCTGGTGGGCTGGGGTGCGGTCTGGGAACCCCTGAAAGCTCAGGGTCTATGGTCTCGGGAAGAATCTCTTCTCCCGATAAACATTCTGGAACTGAGAGCGATATTCAATGCTCTCAAAGCTTGGCCTCAACTAGCAAAGGCCAAATTCATAAGGTTTCAATCAGACAACATGACGACTGTTGCATATATCAATCATCAGGGGGGAACAAGGAGTTCCCTGGCGATGGAAGAAGTGACCAAAATAATTCAATGGGCGGAGGATCACTCCTGCGACTTGTCTGCAATCCACATCCCAGGAGTGGAAAATTGGGAAGCGGATTTTCTGAGTCGTCAGACATTCCATCCGGGGGAGTGGGAACTCCATCCGGAAATCTTTGCCCAAATAACTCAATTATGGGGCATTCCAGACATGGATCTGATGGCGTCTCGTCAGAACTTCAAGGTTCCTTGCTACGGGTCCAGATCCAGGGATCCCAAGGCGACTCTAGTAGATGCACTAGTAGCACCTTGGACCTTCAACCTAGCTTATGTATTTCCACCGTTTCCTCTCATTCCCAGGCTGGTAGCCAGGATCAATCAGGAGAGGGCTTCGGTAATCTTGATAGCTCCTGCGTGGCCACGCAGGACTTGGTATGCAGACCTGGTGAATATGTCATCGGCTCCACCATGGAAGCTACCTTTGAGACAGGACCTTCTTGTTCAAGGTCCATTCGAACATCCGAATCTGGTTTCCCTCCAACTGACGGCTTGGAGATTGAACGCTTGATTTTATCAAAGCGTGGGTTTTCAGATTCTGTAATAGATACTCTGATTCAGGCTAGAAAGCCTGTAACTAGAAAAATTTACCATAAAATATGGAAAAAATATATCTATTGGTGTGAATCTAAAGGATTCCTATGGAACAAGATAAAAATTCCTAAGATTCTATCCTTTCTACAAGAGGGTTTGGAGAAAGTATTATCTGCAAGTTCTCTGAAGGGACAGATCTCTGCTTTATCTGTTTTACTTCACAAAAGGCTGGCAGCTGTGCCAGATGTTCAAGCATTTGTTCAGGCTCTGGTTAGAATCAAGCCTGTTTACAGACCTTTGACTCCTCCCTGGAGTCTAAATCTAGTTCTTTCAGTTCTTCAAGGGGTTCCGTTTGAACCCTTACATTCCGTAGATATTAAGTTATTATCTTGGAAAGTTTTGTTTTTGGTTGCAATTTCTTCTGCTAGACGAGTTTCAGAGTTATCTGCTCTGCAGTGTTCTCCGCCCTATCTGATGTTCCATGCAGATAAGGTGGTTTTGCGTACTAAGCCTGGTTTTCTTCCGAAAGTTGTTTCCAACAAAAATATTAACCAGGAGATAGTTGTACCTTCTTTGTGTCCGAATCCAGTTTCAAAGAAGGAACGTTTGTTACATAATTTAGACGTAGTCCGTGCTCTAAAATTCTATTTAGAGGCTACTAAAGATTTCAGACAAACATCTTCCTTGTTTGTTGTTTATTCTGGTAAAAGGAGAGGTCAAAAAGCGACTTCTACCTCTCTTTCCTTTTGGCTTAAAAGCATTATCCGATTGGCTTATGAGACTGCCGGACGGCAGCCTCCCGAAAGAATCACAGCTCACTCCACTAGGGCTGTGGCTTCCACATGGGCCTTCAAGAACGAGGCTTCTGTTGACCAGATATGTAAGGCAGCGACTTGGTCTTCACTGCACACTTTTGCCAAATTTTACAAATTTGATACTTTTGCTTCTTCGGAGGCTATTTTTGGGAGAAAGGTTTTGCAAGCTGTGGTGCCTTCCGTTTAGGTGACCTGATTTGCTCTCTCCCTTCATCCGTGTCCTAAAGCTTTGGTATTGGTTCCCACAAGTAAGGATGACGCCGTGGACCGGACACACCTATGTTGGAGAAAACAGAATTTATGCTTACCTGATAAATTACTTTCTCCAACGGTGTGTCCGGTCCACGGCCCGCCCTGGTTTTTTTAATCAGGTCTGATGAATTATTTTCTCTAACTACAGTCACCACGGTATCATATGATTTCTCCTATATATATTTCCTCCTGTCCGTCGGTCGAATGACTGGGGTAGGCGGAGCCTAGGAGGGATCATGTGACCAGCTTTGCTGGGACTCTTTGCCATTTCCTGTTGGGGAAGAGAATATCCCACAAGTAAGGATGACGCCGTGGACCGGACACACCGTTGGAGAAAGTAATTTATCAGGTAAGCATAAATTCTGTTTTTAGGCTTATTAGTGCAGCTCCACCATGAACCCCAAAGTGAGGGCGATCATGAGATACTCCATGTATAGCTCCGGTATTGTCGGCATAGCCATTGAAGATTTTTAGCCTTTCTGTATGCTGTGCTGGAGCAAGTGTTGTTTCAAACTGATAGCTAGCCCGTGTTTTCTCCCTGTAGGCTGTTGGTAAAAAAAAAACAAGGCGCCTGCTGGCTTACCCTATTTACGGTCTCTATTGAGGGATCAATGTCCGTTTGTGCCAACAGCTGGGAGATGCTCAGTTGATGCAGATCTCCAGCCAACAAAGCTTCATGCTGCTCGCCCCCCCCCCGGGCCCTAGGGACAGGCCGAGCTCCCATGTTGCAGATGGATTCGTTGTCGGCACCTCCGTTGTTGTAGGCGGTATCTTATTCATAAGAATCTGAAGCTCATGTGCCGAAGGTGCCTTCTCTATCAGAGGCTGAAAGATCCTCTCCAATTTGAGGAAGATGATGTCAAGCGTAGTGGAGGGGCTCTTATCCCATGTGTCAGCTAATAGGGGAGCTACCATACCGGTCTCCATGATCCTCCACTCAGTAACGTTATAAAAGGCGGGGGACGTTATAATTAGTTTAAGGTGTCAGGATAGATTCAGATGTGCGGTCAGTCCTGGTGAGTCACCCCGGTATACCGGGGGGGGGGACGCTGCCTGTGTAGATCACCGCTGCTACAGGCCTCAATTGTCCAATTCCGTCCCTGGGGTCATAAATACAACTAAATGTCTCCAAATTTTGTTATATGCTGTTTAAGTGTCCGAATAATCTCTTGCTGGAGTCAGATGCTGTAGTTGTGGTACTTTGTACAGCGGATTAAAGGCCACTCTCCCGGAGCTCATGGAAAGTGCGACTACACCGAGCCGCTAGTAGGACATGCCCCGCTAAGTTTTTCTTTAATAAAAATAAATTAAAAATACAGTTTTCATCACATTTTTAAACTAATTGTTAATTTTTTAATTAAATTAAGTGTTTGGAGGTTTAAAGAGACTAAACACATTATAATTGCAATAATTTTATCTTGAAATAAATTAACATAATAGGAAAGTGTAAAAAAAAAATTTGAATTCATAAAAATTTTGTTTATGATATTGTTTTTCATTAGCCAGACTCCACCCACCATGTGTCTTATTTGAAGGAACCAATCAGGACTTGTTGCTGAAAATAACACTGCTCTCCACAGTCATTTTGTTAGCAAAAGTTCCATTGTTTTGCAGTCTCTTATCTGATCATCTCTGCTGGTGCCAATTAGTGATGGCTATGTAGCAGGGTTAGGCTTGTGAAGCCAGCCTACCATGTTACTTTTTTTAAAGTTAAATTACAGGAAAGGGGGGCAAAACAAAAATGAAAGTAAATTGCAAAGTTTTAATACACATCATTTAACATTTTAAATTACATGCTAAAGTGTGGATGTCCCTTTAGTTATTCATTCTTTTTATTATATATTTTTAAATGAATATGCAAAATTCAAAATAGATTAGTGCATTAAAAAAAACTAGCGTAGTGCTAGCGTAGAACAAAGAGGCATGGAAATGCTAGCATAGGGCAAAGAGGCATGGAAGTGCTGGTGTAGGACAAAGAGGCATGGAAGTGCTGGTGTAGGACAAAGAGGCATGGAAGTGCTGGTGTAGGACAAAGAGGCATGGAAATGCTGGTGTAGGACAAAGAGGGATGGAAATGCTGGTGTAGGACAAAGAGGCATGGAAGTGCTGGTGTAGGACAAAGAGGCATGGAAATGCTAGTGTAGGACAAAGAGGCATGGAAGTGCTGGTGTAGGACAAAGAGGGATGGTTGTGCTGGTGCAGGACAAAGGGGGATGGTGGTGCTGGTGTAGGACAAAGAGGCATGGAAGTGCTGGTGTAGGACAAAGAGGCATGGAAGTGCTGGTGTAGGACAAAGAGGCGTGGAAGTTCTGGTGTAGGACAAAGAGGCATGAAAATGCTGTTGTAGGACAAAGAGGCATGGAAGTGCTGGTGTAGGACAAAGAGGCATGGAAGTGCTGGTGTAGGACAAAGAGGCATGGAAATGCTGGTGTAGGACAAAGAGGCATGGAAATGCTGGTGTAGGACAAAGAGGCATGGAAATGCTGGTGTAGGACAAAGAGGCATGGAAGTGCTGGTGTAGGACAAAGAGGCATGGAAGTGCTGGTGTAGGACAAAGAGGCATGGAAGTGCTAGTGTAGGACAAAGAGGGATGGTGGTACTGGTGTAGGACATAGAGGGATGGTGGTGCTGGTGTAGGACAAAGAGGGATGGTGGTGCTGGTGTAGGACAAAGAGGCATGGAAATGCTGGTGTAGGAGAAAGAGGGATGGTGGTGTTGGTGCAGGACAAAGGGGGATGGTGGTGCTGGTGTAGGACAAAGAGGGATGGTTGTGCTGGTGTAGGACAAAGAGGCATGGAAGTGCTGGTGTAGGACAAAGAGGGATGGTAGTGCTGGTGTAGGACAAAGAGGGATAGTAGTTATGGTGTAGGACAAAGAGGCATGGTAGTGCTGGTGTAGGACAAAGAGGGATGGTAGTGCTGGTGTAGGACAAAGAGGCATGGAAGAGCTGGTGTAGGACAAAGAGGGATGGTAGTGCTGGTGTAGGACAAAGAGGGATGGTAGTGCTGGTGTAGGACAAAGAGGCATGGAAGTGCTGGTGTAGGACAAAGAGGGATGGTGGTGCTGGTGTAGGACAAAGAGGGATGGTAGTGCTGGTGTAGGACAAAGAGGGATAGTAGTGATGGTGTAGGACAAAGAGGCATGGTAGTGCTGGTGTAGGACAAAGAGGGATGGTAGTGCTGGTGTAGGACAAAGAGGCATGGAAGTGCTGGTGTAGGACAAAGAGGGATGGTAGTGCTGGTGTAGGACAAAGAGGGATGGTAGTGCTGGTGTAGGACAAAGAGGCATGGTAGTGCTGGTGTAGGACAAAGAGGCATGGAAGTGCTGGTGTAGGACAAAGAGGCATGGAAGTGCTGGTGTAGGACAAAGAGGCATGGAAGTGCTGGTGTAGGACAAAGAGGCATGGAAGTGCTGGTGTAGGACAAAGAGGCATGGAAGTGCTGGTGTAGGACAAAGAGGCATGGAAATGCTGGTGTAGGACAAAGAGGCATGGAAGTGCTGGTGTAGGACAAAGAGGGATGGTGGTGCTGGTGCAGGACAAAGGGGGATGGTGCTGCTGGTGTAGGACAAAGAGGCATGGAAGTGCTGGTGTAGGACAAAGAGGCATGGAAGTGCTGGTGTAGGACAAAGAGGCGTGGAAGTGCTGGTGTAGGACAAAGAGGCGTGGAAGTGCTGGTGTAGGACAAAGAGGCATGGAAGTGCTGGTGTAGGACAAAGAGGCATGGAAGTGCTGGTGTAGGACAAAGAGGCATGGAAGTGCTGGTGTAGGACAAAGAGGCATGGAAATGCTGGTGTAGGACAAAGAGGCATGGAAGTGCTGGTGTAGGACAAAGAGGGATGGTGGTGCTGGTGCAGGACAAAGGGGGATGGTGCTGCTGGTGTAGGACAAAGAGGCATGGAAGTGCTGGTGTAGGACAAAGAGGCATGGAAGTGCTGGTGTAGGACAAAGAGGCGTGGAAGTGCTGGTGTAGGACAAAGAGGCATGGAAATGCTGGTGTAGGACAAAGAGGCATGGAAGTGCTGGTGTAGGACAAAGAGGCATGGAAGTGCTGGTGTAGGACAAAGAGGCATGGAAGTGCTGGTGTAGGACAAAGAGGCATGGAAATGCTGGTGTAGGACAAAGAGGCATGGAAGTGCTGTTGTAGGACAAAGAGGCATGGAAGTGCTGGTGTAGGACAAAGAGGCATGGAAGTGCTAGTGTAGGACAAAGAGGGATGGTGGTACTGGTGTAGGACATAGAGGGATGGTGGTGCTGGTGTAGGACAAAGAGGGATGGTGGTGCTGGTGTAGGACAAAGAGGCATGGAAATGCTGGTGTAGGAGAAAGAGGGATGGTGGTGTTGGTGCAGGACAAAGGGGGATGGTGGTGCTGGTGTAGGACAAAGAGGGATGGTGGTGCTGGTGTAGGACAAAGAGGCATGGAAGTGCTGGTGTAGGACAAAGAGGGATGGTGGTGCTGGTGTAGGACAAAGAGGGATGGTAGTGCTGGTGTAGGACAAAGAGGGATAGTAGTTATGGTGTAGGACAAAGAGGCATGGTAGTGCTGGTGTAGGACAAAGAGGGATGGTAGTGCTGGTGTAGGACAAAGAGGCATGGAAGAACTGGTGTAGGACAAAGAGGGATGGTAGTGCTGGTGTAGGACAAAGAGGGATGGTAGTGCTGGTGTAGGACAAAGAGGCATGGAAGTGCTGGTGTAGGACAAAGAGGGATGGTGGTGCTGGTGTAGGACAAAGAGGGATGGTAGTGCTGGTGTAGGACAAAGAGGGATAGTAGTGATGGTGTAGGACAAAGAGGCATGGTAGTGCTGGTGTAGGACAAAGAGGGATGGTAGTGCTGGTGTAGGACATAGAGGCATGGAAGTGCTGGTGTAGGACAAAGAGGGATGGTAGTGCTGGTGTAGGACAAAGAGGGATGGTAGTGCTGGTGTAGGACAAAGAGGCATGGAAGTGCTGGTGTAGGACAAAGAGGCATGGAAGTGCTGGTGTAGGACAAAGAGGCATGGAAGTGCTGGTGTAGGACAAAGAGGCATGGAAGTGCTGGTGTAGGACAAAGAGGCATGGAAGTGCTGGTGTAGGACAAAGAGGCATGGAAATGCTGGTGTAGGACAAAGAGGCATGGAAGTGCTGGTGTAGGACAAAGAGGGATGGTGGTGCTGGTGCAGGACAAAGGGGGATGGTGCTGCTGGTGTAGGACAAAGAGGCATGGAAGTGCTGGTGTAGGACAAAGAGGCGTGGAAGTGCTGGTGTAGGACAAAGAGGCGTGGAAGTGCTGGTGTAGGACAAAGAGGCATGGAAGTGCTGGTGTAGGACAAAGAGGCATGGAAGTGCTGGTGTAGGACAAAGAGGCATGGAAATGCTGGTGTAGGACAAAGAGGGGTGGTAGTGCTGGTGTAGGACAAAGAGGGATAGTAGTGAATGTGTAGGACAAAGAGGCATGGTAGTGCTGGTGTAGGACAATTAGGGATGGTAGTGCTGGTGTAGGACAAAGAGGCATGGAAGTGCTGGTGTAGGACAAAGAGGGATGGTAGTGCTGGTGTAGGACAAAGAGGGATGGTAGTGCTGGTGTAGGACAAAGAGGCATGGTAGTGCTGGTGTAGGACAAAGAGGCATGGAAGTGCTGGTGTAGGACAAAGAGGGATGGTGGTGCTGGTGTAGGACAAAGAGGGATGGTAGTGCTGGTGTAGGACAAAGAGGGATAGTAGTGATGGTGTAGGACAAAGAGGCATGGTAGTGCTGGTGTAGGACAAAGAGGGATGGTAGTGCTGGTGTAGGACAAAGAGGCATGGAAGTGCTGGTGTAGGACAAAGAGGGATGGTGGTGCTGGTGTAGTACAAAGAGGGATGGTAGTGCTGGTGTAGGACAAAGAGGGATAGTAGTGATGGTGTAGGACAAAGAGGCATGGTAGTGCTGGTGTAGGACAAAGAGGCATGGAAGTGCTGGTGTAGGACAAAGAGGGATGGTAGTGCTGGTGTAGGACAAAGAGACATGGAAGTGCTGGTGTAGGACAAAGAGGCATGGAAGTGCTGGTGTAGGACAAAGAGGCATGGAAATGCTGGTGTAGGACAAAGAGGCATGGAAATGCTGGTGTAGGACAAAGAGGCATGGAAGTGCTGTTGTAGGACAAAGAGGCATGGAAGTGCTGGTGTAGGACAAAGAGGCATGGAAGTGCTAGTGTAGGACAAAGAGGGATGGTGGTACTGGTGTAGGACATAGAGGGATGGTGGTGCTGGTGTAGGACAAAGAGGGATGGTGGTGCTGGTGTAGGACAAAGAGGCATGGAAATGCTGGTGTAGGAGAAAGAGGGATGGTGGTGTTGGTGCAGGACAAAGGGGGATGGTGGTGCTGGTGTAGGACAAAGAGGGATGGTGGTGCTGGTGTAGGACAAAGAGGCATGGAAGTGCTGGTGTAGGACAAAGAGGGATGGTAGTGCTGGTGTAGGACAAAGAGGCATGGAAGAACTGGTGTAGGACAAAGAGGGATGGTAGTGCTGGTGTAGGACAAAGAGGGATGGTAGTGCTGGTGTAGGACAAAGAGGCATGGAAGTGCTGGTGTAGGACAAAGAGGGATGGTGGTGCTGGTGTAGGACAAAGAGGGATGGTAGTGCTGGTGTAGGACAAAGAGGGATAGTAGTGATGGTGTAGGACAAAGAGGCATGGTAGTGCTGGTGTAGGACAAAGAGGGATGGTAGTGCTGGTGTAGGACATAGAGGCATGGAAGTGCTGGTGTAGGACAAAGAGGGATGGTAGTGCTGGTGTAGGACAAAGAGGGATGGTAGTGCTGGTGTAGGACAAAGAGGCATGGTAGTGCTGGTGTAGGACAAAGAGGCATGGAAGTGCTGGTGTAGGACAAAGAGGCATGGAAGTGCTGGTGTAGGACAAAGAGGCATGGAAGTGCTGGTGTAGGACAAAGAGGCATGGAAGTGCTGGTGTAGGACAAAGAGGCATGGAAGTGCTGGTGTAGGACAAAGAGGCATGGAAGTGCTGGTGTAGGACAAAGAGGCATGGAAATGCTGGTGTAGGACAAAGAGGCATGGAAGTGCTGGTGTAGGACAAAGAGGGATGGTGGTGCTGGTGCAGGACAAAGGGGGATGGTGCTGCTGGTGTAGGACAAAGAGGCATGGAAGTGCTGGTGTAGGACAAAGAGGCATGGAAGTGCTGGTGTAGGACAAAGAGGCGTGGAAGTGCTGGTGTAGGACAAAGAGGCATGGAAATGCTGGTGTAGGACAAAGAGGCATGGAAGTGCTGGTGTAGGACAAAGAGGCATGGAAGTGCTGGTGTAGGACAAAGAGGCATGGAAATGCTGGTGTAGGACAAAGAGGCATGGAAATGCTGGTGTAGGACAAAGAGGCATGGAAGTGCTGTTGTAGGACAAAGAGGCATGGAAGTGCTAGTGTAGGACAAAGAGGGATGGTGGTACTGGTGTAGGACAAAGAGGGATGGTGGTGCTGGTTTAGGACAAACAGGGATGGCGGTGCTGGTGTAGGACAAAGAGGTATGAAAATGTTGGGGTAGGACAAAGAGGGATGGTGGTGCTGGTGCAGGACAAAGGGGGATGGTGGTGCTGGTGTAGGACAAAGAGGGATGGTGGTGCTGGTGTAGGACAAAGAGGCATGGAAGTGCTGGTGTAGGACAAAGAGGGGTGGTAGTGCTGGTGTAGGACAAAGAGGGATAGTAGTGAATGTGTAGGACAAAGAGGCATGGTAGTGCTGGTGTAGGACAATTAGGGATGGTAGTGCTGGTGTAGGACAAAGAGGCATGGAAGTGCTGGTGTAGGACAAAGAGGGATGGTAGTGCTGGTGTAGGACAAAGAGGGATGGTAGTGCTGGTGTAGGACAAAGAGGCATGGTAGTGCTGGTGTAGGACAAAGAGGCATGGAAGTGCTGGTGTAGGACAAAGAGGGATGGTGGTGCTGGTGTAGGACAAAGAGGGATGGTAGTGCTGGTGTAGGACAAAGAGGGATAGTAGTGATGGTGTAGGACAAAGAGGCATGGTAGTGCTGGTGTAGGACAAAGAGGGATGGTAGTGCTGGTGTAGGACAAAGAGGCATGGAAGTGCTGGTGTAGGACAAAGAGGGATGGTGGTGCTGGTGTAGTACAAAGAGGGATGGTAGTGCTGGTGTAGGACAAAGAGGGATAGTAGTGATGGTGTAGGACAAAGAGGCATGGTAGTGCTGGTGTAGGACAAAGAGGCATGGAAGTGCTGGTGTAGGACAAAGAGGGATGGTAGTGCTGGTGTAGGACAAAGAGGCATGGAAGTTGTTACGGTTACCCTTAGTCTCGCTGAGAGATGGACCGCTTAGTAGCCTGGATCCCTATTGCTAAAGAGGGGAGAAGCTGCTTTCCATAGTATTCTATATGAGTCTCGCAAATATAGAATAATCTCCCTTAGCTGTAGTACAGCTAGGATACCCTTCTGCCCACAAAAACGAGTCAACGCTGCGATTGAGGGTCAAACAAGAACTCAGGACTGGGATGCCCAGCCTGCTTTTTATTAAGGTTACATGCACACAGGGCACTCCCAGGGGGAGAGGGGGGGGGGAAGCACAAAATCCCCCATCACACATTTAGATAGAGAGCACTGTCCTTTGACAGGCCACAATAGGATTACAGTACTTAAGATAACAAGTTTACAAGTTCATCTTATCAATTAGCAGTCTGGCTCCAGAGGTCATTAGACAATGGGATTGGTTATCCCTAAACTTAGAGCTGAGGCCAGCAAAAATGTGTATTTAGGCAATAGTTTCTAAAAGCTGAAAAAAAAGAGTTAACTCTTTATGAAATGATACTTGTTACGGTTTTCTTGGAGCCCTTCTTAGGCGCTGGCTTGCTGGTTCAGGCATTGCTGCTGGGAAATAAGCTCTTCACAACAAAATAACTAATGCTTCTGTAACAGTGCTCCCTTTCTGTGGAACACTCTGGCAGACACGGTCTGACCCCTTTTCGGGGCAGACTAAGGCTGTCCAGACCGCTGGTTATGCGGGGCTGAGGTCTGTTTGTCTGGACAACCCGTCGGCGTTGCCATTCTGTTTCCCAGGTCTGTAAGTAATGGTGAAATTGAAGGGTTGCAACGATAAGCACCAACGTAATAGCCTGCCGTTATCTCCAGAGACCCGGTTCAGCCACACCAACGGGTTATGGTTGGTGACCAGAGTGAACTCCTGACCATATAAATAGGGAGTCAATTTCTTTAATGCCCACACCAAAGCCAAACACTCCTTTTCGACCGCTGCATAGCTGACTTCGCGGGGCAGGAGCTTCCGGCTGATGTAGGCAACTGGATGCTCCCCTCCATCTTCGCCTACTTGGCTGAGGACAGCTCCCAGCCCGAACATGGAAGCGTCTGTATGGACGATAAAACGTTTGTTAAGGGCTGGGGCCGCCAAGACAGGAGCGTTAATTAGAGCATTTTTGAGAGCCTGGAAAGCCGTTTCACAGTGGGGAGACCACAGGACCTGTCGAGGTAAGTTCTTCTTGGTCAAGTCAGTCAGGGGTTTGGCAAGTGTGCTGTAGTCTGGTACGAACCGTCTATAGTACCCTGCCGTGCCCAGGAAGGCTAGGACCTGAGTCTTAGTGATGGGGGTGGGCCAATTGGCGACAGCTTCTATTTTGGCCGGCTCTGGTCGCTGCTTTCCACACCCCACCCGGTGACCCAGGTACTGTACCTCGGCCATCCCAAAGTGGCATTTTTCTGGCTTCAGAGTCAGGCCAGCAGCCCGGATCTGATCCAGAACCATTCCCACATGAGCTAAGTGGTCCTCCCAGGACTCACTGTGGATCGCTATGTCGTCCAGGTAGGCGCAAGCAAAACTCTGGAAGCCATCCAGGAGCCTATCCACCAAGCGCTGGAATGTAGCTGGGGCATTCTTCATCCCAAACGGCATTACCCTAAACTGATATAAGCCGAATGGGGTGACGAATGCCGACTTGGGGATAGCCTCCGGGGCCAGGGGAATCTGCCAGTAACCTTTGCAGAGGTCAATAGTGGTCAGGTAATTTCCCCTGGCTATACGATCGAGTAGCTCGTCTACCCTGGGCATAGGGTAAGCGTCCGTCACGGTATTTTCATTGAGCCTCCGATAGTCTACACAGAACCGGGTGGTCCCATCTTTCTTGGGCACCAAGACAACTGGGGAGGCCCATGGACTATCGGAGGGCTCAATTACCCTGAGCTGGAGCATCTCATCGATCTCCTTCTTCATTCCTGTCCTAACTGCTTCGGGGATTCGGTACGGAGCCTGGCGCAAGGGAGCTTGTCCCGGAGTATCTACCTGGTGGGTGGTTAAAGTAGTGTACCCTGGCTTCGGGGAGAAGGTGAGGTGTTTGGACTGGAGGAGTTGGTTGAGCTGCTCCCTTTCAGTGGGGCTAAGTCGGTCCCCTATCTGAACCTGCGCCACTATACCTGTGGGGAGACTCTTTTCTAATAGGTCTGGAATGGGTAAACTGTCGGGGTCTTCCTGAGGGGAACAACATACGGCCGTCACGTTCTCTGGTCGCTCAAAATATTCCTTGAGCATGTTTACATGGAATGTCTTTCTAAGATTGTTGTCATGGCAGCTAGCTATCACATAAGTGGTGTCTCCCCTTTTCTCTACGATCTGGTAGGGACCCTGCCAGGACGCCTGCAATTTGTCTGTCTTCACCGGCTTAAGTACTAACACCTTTTGTCCTATGGTGAAGATTCTCTTTCGGGCCCCCCGATCGTACCATACTTTCTGTCTTCTCTGGGCCAACTGGAGATTAGCCCGCACGGATTTGGCTAATTGCTCCATTCGGTCCCTGAGTTCCAGCACGTATGGCACAATGGGGACACCGTCAGCCTCCATCTCTCCCTCCCAGTGCTCCCGGATCAGGTTTAGGGGTCCCCGTACCTTTCTTCCGTAGAGCAACTCGAAGGGAGAGAACCCTGTCGTTTCCTGGGGCACCTCCCGATAAGCAAATAGGAGGTGTGGCAGGAAGCGTTCCCAGTCTCGGTATTCCTGAGTGAACGTCTTGAGCATTTGCTTGAGGGTCCCATTGAACCTCTCACACAGCCCGTTCGTCTGGGGGTGGTATGGGGAGCTCAGGAGGGACTTAATTTTGCAAACCTGCCAGAGTTGTTGGGTTAATTCAGCCGTAAATTGGGTGCCTCTGTCGGATAGGATTTCTTTTGGAAATCCTACCCGGGAGAACACCTGTACTAGTGCATTCGCTACCGTATCCGCTTGTATGTTGGATAGGGCGACAGCCTCTGGGTACCTGGTAGCGTAGTCCACTACGGTAAGAATGTAGCGCTTACCGGAGGGACTAGGGGTAGCCAGTGGTCCCACTAGGTCAATAGCAACCCGGCTGAAGGGTTCCTCTACAATGGGCATATTTACTAGCTGGGCTTTAGGGTGATCGCCTCGCCTTCCTACTCGTTGACACACATCGCAGGTGTTACAGTAAGTTCTAACGTCAGCGTGCACCCCTGGCCAAAAGAACGTGTGAGTAATGCGGTGTAGGGTACGGGTAACGGCTAGGTGGCCTGCTAAGGGGATGTCGTGGCCTATTTTGAGGATTTCTTGACGGTATTTGTGGGGCACTACCAGCTGTCGCCTACGCTGTCCCCTTTTCTCTGTCCAGCGGTATAGTTTCCCTTTTTCCCATAAGAATGTTTCGTTATCTGCCCCGCCCCCTCCGGTCTCTGCTCGTTCCCGGTACTTTTGTAAGGTCGGGTCAATCTTAGACTCTGCCTCGAAAGCATCTGGGGTGTCCCAGGGTATGGGGCCTAACCTGTCAGGCAAGGTCGGGGTAGGTCTTACCTGTGTCTCCCTCACTGGTGAGAGCTCTCGCTCTGTCCGGGCTTGGGCCCGTGTAGTCACTGGGTCCGCCTCGTTGTTGCATACTGGAGCATAGGCAGAAGTCATGGGGCCCAAATCGTTGCCCAGTAGTACTTCGGCAGGTAAATTATCCATTAGGCCCACGTTCACAGCCCCCTTTCCCGCTCCCCAATCAAGATGCACTTTAGCTGTTGGAATTTTGTACACATCCCCCCCCGCCACTCTAACGGCCACAGTCTGTCCGGATCGCTTGTGCTCTGGCACCAAATGACTCTGTACCAGCGTGATAGTAGCCCCTGTGTCTCGCAATCCCTCGGTAGATCGCCCCTCGAGCCATACCCTCTGCCGATGGTGCTGGCGGTTATCTGAGGCAGCATATACAGGGTCTGCCTCGTGAAGCGGCCCCACATATCCCTCCATAGGGGCCTCTTGGTTAACACAGAGGGCCCGGGCCGGACGATAGGACCCAGAGGGGTAATTGTAATTCCTGGGTGTCTGGTGCGTATTAAGGGGGCAGCTAGCCATGAAATGCCCTGGTTGCTTGCATCGGTGGCAAGTCGGTCTGTGACGCTCAGAGCTGTTATTGGGTGGCCCTGAGTATCGGACGGGCCCTGTGGGCACCGGGGCTCGGAATTCAGCACGAGGGGGTGCACGGTAAACCTCTCTGGGTTCGACCCGTGCTGGAGCTCGGTAGTTCATGGGTTCGTGAAGACGGGAGTCATAATGTTCATCAGCCAATTTGGCTGCTTCTTCTAAGGTAGAAGGCCGCCTGTCTCGCAGCCATTCCTTCCCTTGCTGTTCCATGCCATTATAAAAATGTTCTAAGAGAAACAATTGTAAAATTTCCTCCCCAGTCACCGCTTTACTTCCGCTCAGCCAGTGATTTGCCGCTCTCCGCATTCGGTGCGCCCATTCCATATGGGTATCGTTAGGCTTCTTTTCCGTGCCCCGAAACTGTCGGCGATACGTGTCCGGAGTTACAGCGTACCGTCGCAACAGTGTCTCCTTAACTAGCTCATACTGTGTCACTTCCTTAGCACCCAGAGTACGAAAGGCTTCCAGGGCTCGCCCGGATAGTTTCCCAGACAATATCGTGGGCCACTCTCTGTTGGGAATCTGGTGCAGGGCACATTGCCTTTCGAAGTCCGCCAAATATTCATCAATCCCTGTCTTGCTCTCTAGAAAGGGTCGAAATGCCGTATAGGGTATCTTGGGCCTCCCAGCATTTTCGACAGGGATGATTACCTGCGGGGCTACAGCATTGCGGTGTGCGTTCGCTAGGTTGAGTTCGTGGGCTCGAGTCTCTCGTATATCCTCGTCCGCCTCCGCCATCAACTGCTGTACCAATTCCATGGAGGGGTTCGGCCCGTATAATGAGAGCCTTTCCCGAACAATCCTGGTTTTTTCGTCACTAATCGTGGTCGGTGTTTCCGCCATTGTGAAGCTCTGATCCAGTTCGTTCAATTCTGCGATCAGCTCTCTCCTCGGCCGGTTGCTGGCGTACCCCCCTCTGCTTTCAAGTAAATCCTTTAGGGTTGTACGCTTCAATTTTTCGTAAGCGCTCTCCATCCGTTCTGTACCTCTCCTAGGAAATCCAGGAAAATCCCGCCGCTGCCGCCAAATGTTACGGTTACCCTTAGTCTCGCTGAGAGATGGACCGCTTAGTAGCCTGGATCCCTATTGCTAAAGAGGGGAGAAGCTGCTTTCCATAGTATTCTATATGAGTCTCGCAAATATAGAATAATCTCCCTTAGCTGTAGTACAGCTAGGATACCCTTCTGCCCACAAAAACGAGTCAACGCTGCGATTGAGGGTCAAACAAGAACTCAGGACTGGGATGCCCAGCCTGCTTTTTATTAAGGTTACATGCACACAGGGCACTCCCAGGGGGAGAGGGGGGGGGGAAGCACAAAATCCCCCATCACACATTTAGATAGAGAGCACTGTCCTTTGACAGGCCACAATAGGATTACAGTACTTAAGATAACAAGTTTACAAGTTCATCTTATCAATTAGCAGTCTGGCTCCAGAGGTCATTAGACAATGGGATTGGTTATCCCTAAACTTAGAGCTGAGGCCAGCAAAAATGTGTATTTAGGCAATAGTTTCTAAAAGCTGAAAAAAAAGAGTTAACTCTTTATGAAATGATACTTGTTACGGTTTTCTTGGAGCCCTTCTTAGGCGCTGGCTTGCTGGTTCAGGCATTGCTGCTGGGAAATAAGCTCTTCACAACAAAATAACTAATGCTTCTGTAACAGAAGTGCTGGTGTAGGACAAAGAGGGATGGTGGTGCTGGTGTAGGACAAAGAGGGATGGTGGTGCTGGTGTAGGACAAAGAGGCATGGAAGTGCTGGTGTAGGACAAAGAGGCATGGAAGTGCTGGTGTAGGACAAAGAGGCATGGAAGTGCTGGTGTAGGACAAAGAGGCATGGAAATGCTGGTGTAGGACAAAGAGGCATGGAAGTGCTGGTGTAGGACAAAGAGGGATGGTTGTGCTGGTGCAGGACAAAGGGGGATAGTGGTGCTGGTGTAGGACAAAGAGGCATGGAAGTGCTGGTGTAGGACAAAGAGGCATGGAAATGCTGGTGTAGGACAAAGAGGCATGGAAGTGCTGGTGTAGGACAAAGAGGCATGGAAGTGCTGGTGTAGGACAAAGAGGCATGGAAATGCTGGTGTAGGACAAAGAGGCATGGAAATGCTGGTGTAGGACAAAGAGGCATGGAAGTGCTGGTGTAGGACAAAGAGGCATGGAAGTGCTGGTGTAGGACAAAGAGGCATGTAAGTGCTAGTGTAGGTCAAAGATGGATGGTGGTACTGGTGTTGGACAAAGAGGGATGGTGGTGCTGGTTTAGGACAAAGAGGGATGGTGGTGCTGGTGTAGGACAAAGAGGCATGGAAATGCTGGTGTAGGACAAAGAGGCATGGAAGTGCTGGTGTAGGACAAAGAGGCATGGAAGTGCTGGTGTAGGACAAAGAGGCGTGGAAGTGCTGGTGTAGGACAAAGAGGCATGGAAATGCTGGTGTAGGACAAAGAGGCATGGAAGTGCTGGTGTAGGACAAAGAGGCATGGAAGTGCTGGTGTAGGACAAAGAGGCATGGAAATGCTGGTGTAGGACAAAGAGGCATGGAAATGCTGGTGTAGGACAAAGAGGCATGGAAGTGCTCTTGTAGGACAAAGAGGCATGGAAGTGCTGGTGTAGGACAAAGAGGCATGGAAGTGCTAGTGTAGGACAAAGAGGCATGGTGGTACTGGTGTAGGACATAGAGGGATGGTGGTGCTGGTGTAGGACAAAGAGGGATGGTGGTGCTGGTGTAGGACAAAGAGGCATGGAAATGCTGGTGTAGGAGAAAGAGGGATGGTGGTGTTGGTGCAGGACAAAGGGGGATGGTGGTGCTGGTGTAGGACAAAGAGGGATGGTGGTGCTGGTGTAGGACAAAGAGGCATGGAAGTGCTGGTGTAGGACAAAGAGGGATGGTAGTGCTGGTGTAGGACAAAGAGGGATAGTAGTTATGGTGTAGGACAAAGAGGCATGGTAGTGCTGGTGTAGGACAAAGAGGGATGGTAGTGCTGGTGTAGGACAAAGAGGCATGGAAGTGCTGGTGTAGGACAAAGAGGGATGGTGGTGCTGGTGTAGGACAAAGAGGGATGGTAGTGCTGGTGTAGGACAAAGAGGGATAGTAGTGATGGTGTAGGACAAAGAGGCATGGTAGTGCTGGTGTAGGACAAAGAGGGATGGTAGTGCTGGTGTTGGACAAAGAGGCATGGAAGTGCTGGTGTAGGACAAAGAGGGATGGTAGTGCTGGTGTAGGACAAAGAGGGATGGTGGTGCTGGTGTAGGACAAAGAGGCATGGAAATGCTGGTGTAGGAGAAAGAGGGATGGTGGTGTTGGTGCAGGACAAAGAGGGATGGTGGTACTGGTGTAGGACATAGAGGGATGGTGGTGCTGGTGTAGGACAAAGAGGGATGGTGGTGCTGGTGTAGGACAAAGAGGCATGGAAATGCTGGTGTAGGAGAAAGAGGGATGGTGGTGTTGGTGCAGGACAAAGGGGGATGGTGGTGCTGGTGTAGGACAAAGAGGGATGGTGGTGCTGGTGTAGGACAAAGAGGCATGGAAGTGCTGGTGTAGGACAAAGAGGGATGGTAGTGCTGGTGTAGGACAAAGAGGAATAGTAGTTATGGTGTAGGACAAAGAGGCATGGTAGTGCTGGTGTAGGACAAAGAGGGATGGTAGTGCTGGTGTAGGACAAAGAGGCATGGAAGAGCTGGTGTAGGACAAAGAGGGATGGTAGTGCTGGTGTAGGACAAAGAGGGATGGTAGTGCTGGTGTAGGACAAAGAGGGATAGTAGTGATGGTGTAGGACAAAGAGGCATGGTAGTGCTGGTGTAGGACAAAGAGGGATGGTAGTGCTGGTGTAGGACAAAGAGGCATGGAAGTGCTGGTGTAGGACAAAGAGGGATGGTAGTGCTGGTGTAGGACAAAGAGGGATGGTAGTGCTGGTGTAGGACAAAGAGGCATGGTAGTGCTGGTGTAGGACAAAGAGGCATGGAAGTGCTGGTGTAGGACAAAGAGGCATGGAAGTGCTGGTGTAGGACAAAGAGGCATGGAAGTGCTGGTGTAGGACAAAGAGGCATGGAAGTGCTGGTGTAGGACAAAGAGGCATGGAAGTGCTGGTGTAGGACAAAGAGGCATGGAAGTGCTGGTGTAGGACAAAGAGGCATGGAAATGCTGGTGTAGGACAAAGAGGCATGGAAATGCTGGTGTAGGACAAAGAGGGATGGTGGTGCTGGTGCAGGACAAAGGGGGATGGTGCTGCTGGTGTAGGACAAAGAGGCATGGAAGTGCTGGTGTAGGACAAAGAGGCATGGAAGTGCTGGTGTAGGACAAAGAGGCGTGGAAGTGCTGGTGTAGGACAAAGAGGCATGGAAGTGCTGGTGTAGGACAAAGAGGCATGGAAGTGCTGGTGTAGGACAAAGAGGCATGGAAATGCTGGTGTAGGACAAAGAGGCATGGAAGTGCTGGTGTAGGACAAAGAGGGATGGTGGTGCTGGTGCAGGACAAAGGGGGATTGTGCTGCTGGTGTAGGACAAAGAGGCATGGAAGTGCTGGTGTAGGACAAAGAGGCATGGAAGAGCTGGTGTAGGACAAAGAGGGATGGTAGTGCTGGTGTAGGACAAAGAGGGATGGTAGTGCTGGTGTAGGACAAAGAGGGATAGTAGTGATGGTGTAGGACAAAGAGGCATGGTAGTGCTGGTGTAGGACAAAGAGGGATGGTAGTGCTGGTGTAGGAAAAAGAGGCATGGAAGTGCTGGTGTAGGACAAAGAGGGATGGTAGTGCTGGTGTAGGACAAAGAGGGATGGTAGTGCTGGTGTAGGACAAAGAGGCATGGTAGTGCTGGTGTAGGACAAAGAGGCATGGAAGTGCTGGTGTAGGACAAAGAGGCATGGAAGTGCTGGTGTAGGACAAAGAGGCATGGAAGTGCTGGTGTAGGACAAAGAGGCATGGAAGTGCTGGTGTAGGACAAAGAGGCATGGAAATGCTGGTGTAGGACAAAGAGGCATGGAAATGCTGGTGTAGGACAAAGAGGCATGGAAGTGCTGTTGTAGGACAAAGAGGCATGGAAGTGCTAGTGTAGGACAAAGAGGGATGGTGGTACTGGTGTAGGACAAAGAGGGATGGTGGTGCTGGTTTAGGACAAACAGGGATGGCGGTGCTGGTGTAGGACAAAGAGGTATGAAAATGTTGGGGTAGGACAAAGAGGGATGGTGGTGCTGGTGCAGGACAAAGGGGGATGGTGGTGCTGGTGTAGGACAAAGAGGGATGGTGGTGCTGGTGTAGGACAAAGAGGCATGGAAGTGCTGGTGTAGGACAAAGAGGCATGGAAGTGCTGGTGTAGGACAAAGAGGCATGGAAATGCTGGTGTAGGACAAAGAGGCATGGAAGTGCTGGTGTAGGACAAAGAGGCATGGACGTGCTGGTGTAGGACAAAGAGGCATGGAAATGCTGGTGTAGGACAAAGAGGCATGGAAATGCTGGTGTAGGACAAAGAGGCATGGAAGTGCTGGTGTAGGACAAAGAGGCATGGAAGTGCTGGTGTAGGACAAAGAGGCATGTAAGTGCTAGTGTAGGTCAAAGATGGATGGTGGTACTGGTGTTGGACAAAGAGGGATGGTGGTGCTGGTTTAGGACAAAGAGGGATGGTGGTGCTGGTGTAGGACAAAGAGGCATGGAAATGCTGGTGTAGGACAAAGAGGCATGGAAGTGCTGGTGTAGGACAAAGAGGCATGGAAGTGCTGGTGTAGGACAAAGAGGCGTGGAAGTGCTGGTGTAGGACAAAGAGGCATGGAAATGCTGGTGTAGGACAAAGAGGTATGGAAGTGCTGGTGTAGGACAAAGAGGCATGGAAGTGCTGGTGTAGGACAAAGAGGCATGGAAATGCTGGTGTAGGACAAAGAGGCATGGAAATGCTGGTGTAGGACAAAGAGGCATGGAAGTGCTGTTGTAGGACAAAGAGGCATGGAAGTGCTGGTGTAGGACAAAGAGGCATGGAAGTGCTAGTGTAGGACAAAGAGGCATGGTGGTACTGGTGTAGGACATAGAGGGATGGTGGTGCTGGTGTAGGACAAAGAGGGATGGTGGTGCTGGTGTAGGACAAAGAGGCATGGAAATGCTGGTGTAGGAGAAAGAGGGATGGTGGTGTTGGTGCAGGACAAAGGGGGATGGTGGTGCTGGTGTAGGACAAAGAGGGATGGTGGTGCTGGTGTAGGACAAAGAGGCATGGAAGTGCTGGTGTAGGACAAAGAGGGATGGTAGTGCTGGTGTAGGACAAAGAGGGATAGTAGTTATGGTGTAGGACAAAGAGGCATGGTAGTGCTGGTGTAGGACAAAGAGGGATGGTAGTGCTGGTGTAGGACAAAGAGGCATGGAAGAGCTGGTATAGGACAAAGAGGGATGGTAGTGCTGGTGTAGGACAAAGAGGCATGGAAGTGCTGGTGTAGGACAAAGAGGGATGGTGGTGCTGGTGTAGGACAAAGAGGGATGGTAGTGCTGGTGTAGGACAAAGAGGGATAGTAGTGATGGTGTAGGACAAAGAGGCATGGTAGTGCTGGTGTAGGACAAAGAGGGATGGTAGTGCTGGTGTAGGACAAAGAGGCATGGAAGTGCTGGTGTAGGACAAAGAGGGATGGTAGTGCTGGTGTAGGACAAAGAGGGATGGTGGTGCTGGTGTAGGACAAAGAGGCATGGAAATGCTGGTGTAGGAGAAAGAGGGATGGTGGTGTTGGTGCAGGACAAAGAGGGATGGTGGTACTGGTGTAGGACATAGAGGGATGGTGGTGCTGGTGTAGGACAAAGAGGGATGGTGGTGCTGGTGTAGGACAAAGAGGCATGGAAATGCTGGTGTAGGAGAAAGATGGATGGTGGTGTTGGTGCAGGACAAAGGGGGATGGTGGTGCTGGTGTAGGACAAAGAGGGATGGTGGTGCTGGTGTAGGACAAAGAGGCATGGAAGTGCTGGTGTAGGACAAAGAGGGATGGTAGTGCTGGTGTAGGACAAAGAGGAATAGTAGTTATGGTGTAGGACAAAGAGGCATGGTAGTGCTGGTGTAGGACAAAGAGGGATGGTAGTGCTGGTGTAGGACAAAGAGGCATGGAAGAGCTGGTGTAGGACAAAGAGGGATGGTAGTGCTGGTGTAGGACAAAGAGGGATGGTAGTGCTGGTGTAGGACAAAGAGGGATAGTAGTGATGGTGTAGGACAAAGAGGCATGGTAGTGCTGGTGTAGGACAAAGAGGGATGGTAGTGCTGGTGTATGACAAAGAGGCATGGAAGTGCTGGTGTAGGACAAAGAGGGATGGTAGTGCTGGTGTAGGACAAAGAGGGATGGTAGTGCTGGTGTAGGACAAAGAGGCATGGTAGTGCTGGTGTAGGACAAAGAGGCATGGAAGTGCTGGTGTAGGACAAAGAGGCATGGAAGTGCTGGTGTAGGACAAAGAGGCATGGAAGTGCTGGTGTAGGACAAAGAGGCATGGAAGTGCTGGTGTAGGACAAAGAGGCATGGAAGTGCTGGTGTAGGACAAAGAGGCATGGAAATGCTGGTGTAGGACAAAGAGGCATGGAAATGCTGGTGTAGGACAAAGAGGGATGGTGGTGCTGGTGCAGGACAAAGGGGGATGGTGCTGCTGGTGTAGGACAAAGAGGCATGGAAGTGCTGGTGTAGGACAAAGAGGCATGGAAGTGCTGGTGTAGGACAAAGAGGCGTGGAAGTGCTGGTGTAGGACAAAGAGGCATGGAAGTGCTGGTGTAGGACAAAGAGGCATGGAAGTGCTGGTGTAGGACAAAGAGGCATGGAAATGCTGGTGTAGGACAAAGAGGCATGGAAGTGCTGGTGTAGGACAAAGAGGGATGGTGGTGCTGGTGCAGGACAAAGGGGGATTGTGCTGCTGGTGTAGGACAAAGAGGCATGGAAGTGCTGGTGTAGGACAAAGAGGGATGGTAGTGCTGGTGTAGGACAAAGAGGCATGGAAGAGCTGGTGTAGGACAAAGAGGGATGGTAGTGCTGGTGTAGGACAAAGAGGGATGGTAGTGCTGGTGTAGGACAAAGAGGGATAGTAGTGATGGTGTAGGACAAAGAGGCATGGTAGTGCTGGTGTAGGACAAAGAGGGATGGTAGTGCTGGTGTAGGACAAAGAGGCATGGAAGTGCTGGTGTAGGACAAAGAGGGATGGTAGTGCTGGTGTAGGACAAAGAGGGATGGTAGTGCTGGTGTAGGACAAAGAGGCATGGTAGTGCTGGTGTAGGACAAAGAGGCATGGAAGTGCTGGTGTAGGACAAAGAGGCATGGAAGTGCTGGTGTAGGACAAAGAGGCATGGAAGTGCTGGTGTAGGACAAAGAGGCATGGAAGTGCTGGTGTAGGACAAAGAGGCATGGAAGTGCTGGTGTAGGACAAAGAGGCATGGAAGTGCTGGTGTAGGACAAAGAGGCATGGAAATGCTGGTGTAGGACAAAGAGGCATGGAAATGCTGGTGTAGGACAAAGAGGGATGGTGGTGCTGGTGCAGGACAAAGGGGGATGGTGCTGCTGGTGTAGGACAAAGAGGCATGGAAGTGCTGGTGTAGGACAAAGAGGCATGGAAGTGCTGGTGTAGGACAAAGAGGCGTGGAAGTGCTGGTGTAGGACAAAGAGGCATGGAAGTGCTGGTGTAGGACAAAGAGGCATGGAAGTGCTGGTGTAGGACAAAGAGGCATGGAAATGCTGGTGTAGGACAAAGAGGCATGGAAGTGCTGGTGTAGGACAAAGAGGGATGGTGGTGCTGGTGCAGGACAAAGGGGGATTGTGCTGCTGGTGTAGGACAAAGAGGCATGGAAGTGCTGGTGTAGGACAAAGAGGCATGGAAGTGCTGGTGTAGGACAAAGAGGCGTGGAAGTGCTGGTGTAGGACAAAGAGGCATGGAAATGCTGGTGTAGGACAAAGAGGCATGGAAGTGCTGGTGTAGGACAAAGAGGCATGGAAGTGCTGGTGTAGGACAAAGAGGCATGGAAATGCTGGTGTAGGACAAAGAGGCATGGAAATGCTGGTGTAGGACAAAGAGGCATGGAAGTGCTGTTGTAGGACAAAGAGGCATGGAAGTGCAAGTGTAGGACAAAGAGGGATGGTGGTACTGGTGTAGGATAAAGAGGGATGGTGGTGCTGGTTTAGGACAAACAGGGATGGCGGTGCTGGTGTAGGAAAAAGAGGTATGAAAATGTTGGGGTAGGACAAAGAGGGATGGTGGTGCTGGTGCAGGACAAAGGGGGATGGTGGTGCTGGTGTAGGACAAAGAGGGATGGTGGTGCTGGTGTAGGACAAAGAGGCATGGAAGTGCTGGTGTAGGACAAAGAGGGGTGGTAGTGCTGGTGTAGGACAAAGAGGGATAGTAGTGAATGTGTAGGACAAAGAGGCATGGTAGTGCTGGTGTAGGACAATTAGGGATGGTAGTGCTGGTGTAGGACAAAGAGGCATGGAAGTGCTGGTGTAGGACAAAGAGGGATGGTAGTGCTGGTGTAGGACAAAGAGGGATGGTAGTGCTGGTGTAGGACAAAGAGGCATGGTAGTGCTGGTGTAGGACAAAGAGGCATGGAAGTGCTGGTGTAGGACAAAGAGGGATGGTGGTGCTGGTGTAGGACAAAGAGGGATGGTAGTGCTGGTGTAGGACAAAGAGGGATAGTAGTGATGGTGTAGGACAAAGAGGCATGGTAGTGCTGGTGTAGGACAAAGAGGGATGGTAGTGCTGGTGTAGGACAAAGAGGCATGGAAGTGCTGGTGTAGGACAAAGAGGGATGGTGGTGCTGGTGTAGTACAAAGAGGGATGGTAGTGCTGGTGTAGGACAAAGAGGGATAGTAGTGATGGTGTAGGACAAAGAGGCATGGTAGTGCTGGTGTAGGACAAAGAGGCATGGAAGTGCTGGTGTAGGACAAAGAGGGATGGTAGTGCTGGTGTAGGACAAAGAGGCATGGAAGTGCTGGTGTAGGACAAAGAGGGATGGTGGTGCTGGTGTAGGACAAAGAGGGATGGTGGTGCTGGTGTAGGACAAAGAGGCATGGAAGTGCTGGTGTAGGACAAAGAGGCATGGAAGTGCTGGTGTAGGACAAAGAGGCATGGAAGTGCTGGTGTAGGACAAAGAGGCATGGAAATGCTGGTGTAGGACAAAGAGGCATGGAAGTGCTGGTGTAGGACAAAGAGGGATGGTTGTGCTGGTGCAGGACAAAGGGGGATAGTGGTGCTGGTGTAGGACAAAGAGGCATGGAAGTGCTGGTGTAGGACAAAGAGGCATGGAAATGCTGGTGTAGGACAAAGAGGCATGGAAGTGCTGGTGTAGGACAAAGAGGCATGGAAGTGCTGGTGTAGGACAAAGAGGCATGGAAATGCTGGTGTAGGACAAAGAGGCATGGAAATGCTGGTGTAGGACAAAGAGGCATGGAAGTGCTGGTGTAGGACAAAGAGGCATGGAAGTGCTGGTGTAGGACAAAGAGGCATGGAAGTGCTAGTGTAGGACAAAGAGGGATGGTGGTACTGGTGTTGGACAAAGAGGGATGGTGGTGCTGGTTTAGGACAAAGAGGACAAAGAGGGATGGTGGTGCTGGTGTAGGACAAAGAGGCATGGAAATGCTGGTGTAGGACAAAGAGGCATGGAAGTGCTGGTGTAGGACAAAGAGGCATGGAAGTTCTGGTGTAGGACAAAGAGGCGTGGAAGTGCTGGTGTAGGACAAAGAGGCATGGAAATGCTGGTGTAGGACAAAGAGGCATGGAAGTGCTGGTGTAGGACAAAGAGGCATGGAAGTGCTGGTGTAGGACAAAGAGGCATGGAAATGCTGGTGTAGGACAAAGAGGCATGGAAATGCTGGTGTAGGACAAAGAGGCATGGAAGTGCTGTTGTAGGACAAAGAGGCATGGAAGTGCTGGTGTAGGACAAAGAGGCATGGAAGTGCTAGTGTAGGACAAAGAGGGATGGTGGTACTGGTGTAGGACAAAGAGGGATGGTGGTGCTGGTGTAGGACAAAGAGGGATGGTGGTGCTGGTGTAGGACAAAGAGGCATGGAAATGCTGGTGTAGGAGAAAGAGGGATGGTGGTGTTGGTGCAGGACAAAGGGGGATGGTGGTGCTGGTGTAGGACAAAGAGGGATGGTGGTGCTGGTGTAGGACAAAGAGGCATGGAAGTGCTGGTGTAGGACAAAGAGGGATGGTAGTGCTGGTGTAGGACAAAGAGGGATAGTAGTTATGGTGTAGGACAAAGAGGCATGGTAGTGCTGGTGTAGGACAAAGAGGGATGGTAGTGCTGGTGTAGGACAAAGAGGCATGGAAGAGCTGGTGTAGGACAAAGAGGGATGGTAGTGCTGGTGTAGGACAAAGAGGGATGGTAGTGCTGGTGTACGACAAAGAGGCATGGAAGTGCTGGTGTAGGACAAAGAGGGA
The DNA here is from genome assembly GCF_027579735.1 of Bombina bombina. Classification (NCBI taxonomy): domain Eukaryota; kingdom Metazoa; phylum Chordata; class Amphibia; order Anura; family Bombinatoridae; genus Bombina; species Bombina bombina. The sequence goes on along the minus strand of NC_069510.1, from coordinate 77,697,081 downwards.
TGGTGGTGCTGGTGTAGGACAAAGAGGGATGGTAGTGCTGGTGTAGGACAAAGAGGGATAGTAGTGATGGTGTAGGACAAAGAGGCATGGTAGTGCTGGTGTAGGACAAAGAGGGATGGTAGTGCTGGTGTAGGACAAAGAGGCATGGAAGTGCTGGTGTAGGACAAAGAGGGATGGTAGTGCTGGTGTAGGACAAAGAGGGATGGTAGTGCTGGTGTAGGACAAAGAGGCATGGTAGTGCTGGTGTAGGACAAAGAGGCATGGAAGTGCTGGTGTAGGACAAAGAGGCATGGAAGTGCTGGTGTAGGACAAAGAGGCATGGAAGTGCTGGTGTAGGACAAAGAGGCATGGAAGTGCTGGTGTAGGACAAAGAGGCATGGAAGTGCTGGTGTAGGACAAAGAGGCATGGAAATGCTGGTGTAGGACAAAGAGGCATGGAGGTGCTGGTGTAGGACAAAGAGGCATGGTGGTGCTGGTGCAGGACAAAGGGGGATGGTGCTGCTGGTGTAGGACAAAGAGGCATGGAAGTGCTGGTGTAGGACAAAGAGGCGTGGAAGTGCTGGTGTAGGACAAAGAGGCGTGGAAGTGCTGGTGTAGGACAAAGAGGCATGGAAGTGCTGGTGTAGGACAAAGAGGCATGGAAGTGCTGGTGTAGGACAAAGAGGCATGGAAGTGCTGGTGTAGGACAAAGAGGCATGGAAATGCTGGTGTAGGACAAAGAGGCATGGAAGTGCTGGTGTAGGACAAAGAGGCATGGAAGTGCTGGTGTAGGACAAAGAGGGATGGTGGTGCTGGTGCAGGACAAAGGGGGATGGTGCTGCTGGTGTAGGACAAAGAGGCATGGAAGTGCTGGTGTAGGACAAAGAGGCATGGAAGAGCTGGTGTAGGACAAAGAGGCGTGGAAGTGCTGGTGTAGGACAAAGAGGCATGGAAATGCTGGTGTAGGACAAAGAGGCATGGAAGTGCTGGTGTAGGACAAAGAGGCATGGAAGTGCTGGTGTAGGACAAAGAGGCATGGAAATGCTGGTGTAGGACAAAGAGGCATGGAAATGCTGGTGTAGGACAAAGAGGCATGGAAGTGCTGTTGTAGGACAAAGAGGCATGGAAGTGCTAGTGTAGGACAAAGAGGGATGGTGGTACTGGTGTAGGACAAAGAGGGATGGTGGTGCTGGTTTAGGACAAACAGGGATGGCGGTGCTGGTGTAGGACAAAGAGGTATGAAAATGTTGGGGTAGGACAAAGAGGAATGGTGGTGCTGGTGCAGGACAAAGGGGGATGGTGGTGCTGGTGTAGGACAAAGAGGGATGGTGGTGCTGGTGTAGGACAAAGAGGCATGGAAGTGCTGGTGTAGGACAAAGAGGGGTGGTAGTGCTGGTGTAGGACAAAGAGGGATAGTAGTGAATGTGTAGGACAAAGAGGCATGGTAGTGCTGGTGTAGGACAATTAGGGATGGTAGTGCTGGTGTAGGACAAAGAGGCATGGAAGTGCTGGTGTAGGACAAAGAGGGATGGTAGTGCTGGTGTAGGACAAAGAGGGATGGTAGTGCTGGTGTAGGACAAAGAGGCATGGTAGTGCTGGTGTAGGACAAAGAGGCATGGAAGTGCTGGTGTAGGACAAAGAGGGATGGTGGTGCTGGTGTAGGACAAAGAGGGATGGTAGTGCTGGTGTAGGACAAAGAGGGATAGTAGTGATGGTGTAGGACAAAGAGGCATGGTAGTGCTGGTGTAGGACAAAGAGGGATGGTAGTGTTGGTGTAGGACAAAGAGGCATGGAAGTGCTGGTGTAGGACAAAGAGGGATGGTGGTGCTGGTGTAGTACAAAGAGGGATGGTAGTGCTGGTGTAGGACAAAGAGGGATAGTAGTGATGGTGTAGGACAAAGAGGCATGGTAGTGCTGGTGTAGGACAAAGAGGGATGGTAGTGCTGGTGTAGGACAAAGAGGCATGGAAGTGCTGGTGTAGGACAAAGAGGGATGGTAGTGCTGGTGTAGGACAAAGAGGCATGGAAGTGCTGGTGTAGGACAAAGAGGGATGGTGGTGCTGGTGTAGGACAAAGAGGGATGGTGGTGCTGGTGTAGGACAAAGAGGCATGGAAGTGCTGGTGTAGGACAAAGAGGCATGGAAGTGCTGGTGTAGGACAAAGAGGCATGGAAGTGCTGGTGTAGGACGAAGAGGCATGGAAATGCTGGTGTAGGACAAAGAGGCATGGAAGTGCTGGTGTAGGACAAAGAGGGATGGTTGTGCTGGTGCAGGACAAAGGGGGATAGTGGTGCTGGTGTAGGACAAAGAGGCATGGAAGTGCTGGTGTAGGACAAAGAGGCATGGAAATGCTGGTGTAGGACAAAGAGGCATGGAAGTGCTGGTGTAGGACAAAGAGGCATGGAAGTGCTGGTGTAGGACAAAGAGGCATGGCAATGCTGGTGTAGGACAAAGAGGCATGGAAATGCTGGTGTAGGACAAAGAGGCATGGAAGTGCTGGTGTAGGACAAAGAGGCATGGAAGTGCTGGTGTAGGACAAAGAGGCATGGAAGTGCTAGTGTAGGACAAAGAGGGATGGTGGTACTGGTGTTGGACAAAGAGGGATGGTGGTGCTGGTTTAGGACAAAGAGGGATGGTGGTGCTGGTGTAGGACAAAGAGGCATGGAAATGCTGGTGTAGGACAAAGAGGGATGGTGGTGCTGGTGCAGGACAAAGGGGGATGGTGGTGCTGGTGTAGGACAAAGAGGGATGGTGGTGCTGGTGTAGGACAAAGAGGCATGAAAGTACTGGTGTAGGACAAAGAGGGATGGTAGTGCTGGTGTAGGACAAAGAGGGATAGTATTGATGGTGTAGGACAAAGAGGCATGGTAGTGCTGGTGTAGGACAAAGAGGGATGGTAGTGCTGGTGTAGGACAAAGAGTCATGGAAGTGCTGGTGTAGGACAAAGAGGGATGGTAGTGCTGGTGTAGGACAAAGAGGGATGGTAGTGCTGGTGTAGGACAAAGAGGCATGGTAGTGCTGGTGTAGGACAAAGAGGCATGGAGGTGCTGGTGTAGGACAAAGAGGGATGGTGGTGCTGGTGTAGGACAAAGAGGGATGGTAGTGCTGGTGTAGGACAAAGAGGGATAGTAGTGATGGTGTAGGACAAAGAGGCATGGTAGTGCTGGTGTAGGACAAAGAGGGATGATAGTGCTGGTGTAGGACAAAGAGGCATGGAAGTGCTGGTGTAGGACAAAGAGGGATGGTAGTGCTGGTGTAGGACAAAGAGGGATAGTAGTGCTGGTGTAGGACAAAGAGGCATGGTAGTGCTGGTGTAGGACAAAGAGGCATGGAAGTGCTGGTGTAGGACAAAGAGGCATGGAAGTGCTGGTGTAGGACAAAGAGGCATGGAAGTGCTGGTGTAGGACAAAGAGGCATGGTAGTGCTGGTGTAGGACAAAGAGGGATTGTAGTGCTGGTGTAGGACAAAGAGGCATGGAAGTGCTGGTGTAGGACAAAGAGGGATGGTGGTGCTGGTGTAGGACAAAGAGGCATGGAAGTGCTGGTGTAGGACAAAGAGACATGGAAGTGCTGGTGTAGGACAAAGAGGCATGGAAGTGCTGGTGTAGGACAAAGAGACATGGAAGTGCTGGTGTAGGACAAAGAGGGATGGTGGTGCTGGAGTAGGACAAAGAGGCATGGAAGTGCTGGTGTAGGACAAAGAGGCATGGTGGTGCTGGTGTAGGACAAAGAGGCATGGAAGTGCTGGTGTAGGACAAAGAGGGGTGGTAGTGCTGGTGTAGGACAAAGAGGGATGGCAGTGCTGGTGTAGGACAAAGTGAGCATGTAGAGCTGCCCCTTCTCTCGCATTAACAATCACATGAGAGAAGGGACTATCAATTACAGAGAGCAAAGGAGCTCTCATGATTTCTCGTCACCACCTCAGAGGTGATGTAGAGTATAAGAAGCAGCGCTCTAATGATGTGAACCTACCCCTCAAGGGCTCCGGAGAAGCTTTCGCTTAGTACATGGAGCCCATTGACTTCTATGGGGGAATAGGTTATCGCAAGCACAATATTCTAAGTTCAGCTTTTTACGTTCGTGGACTGTTTACTTTCAACTTGTAATAAGAGTGTTACCTGACGCTTGCAAAAAGCTTACTTCTAGCGCAGTTAAGTGTGCCCCTAATGATTGCTAACACTCCACTAATCTGGCCCTTAAGGTTTAAAATGCAGATGATGACTGTGTCATCAGCCCGGGCGGCCCATTTTGTAGCTAATCATGCCCCTCCCTACACTTACAGCTGCATACATTGTGACCATGTGGATTGGCATCTCCAGAGGAATCTAGGGGCATGGGCAAGGTTTTTCCACCAAGCCCCGAAAACCCTAAAGTGCCAGGCTGCTGTAGGGAGCTTAAGGGAACTGAATGGGGGTAATTTATCAAATTCCTAGATCTCAGCTCCCTTACACCCTAGAAACACCTAAGACCAACAGTTTTAAGACAATTGCATGCTCTTTCATATGGTGTGTGTCTTGGTATACAATTGTAAAACAATTACACATGTTTCTGCTTTATAAGGGGGTCTCTAGGAACTTAATACAGGCCACCACAAAGGCAGAGAGACTTCCATTACCACTTGTTTTAAAGCCCCTCTCTAAAATAAAGCCCCCTTATCAGATTTAATGGTCAGGTGATCAATGTGGTAATAACGCTAGAATGATTACTGCAACCTCATAGCTCTGGTTAACTGTTACGCAAGTCAAAAAAGCGTCACAACACCCATCAAAATTACAGTTACTCTCATAATACTACTAATAAAAATTATTTTTAAAAAAAAGTTATAATTGCTCAATGATGTATATATGTGTGTACATATGTATTTATATGTGTATATATGTATTTACAGACAAATATACACATATAAATACATATATATAAGTGCATTGGAGCCCTTTGCAGTCAGATGAAAACATAATTAATCATATTTATGCACTATTCACATTTAATAAAGTTTTTAACTGTGCATTTAATGTAAATATTATTTAATGCAGAATATTTTTATGTATAATGAAATATATATTTTTTATGTATATCTGTATATAGCTATACCTATATATATATATATATATATATATATATATATTTGTGCAAAAATCCATCAGATATATATTTAAATATCACTTTAAGAATACATAGGATAGAACATATTCTGCTATGTGCAGAACATTGGGTTATGAAATATGCAATATTATCTTCATATGTTGCACTTTTAAATAACCACAATCGTGTTTGCGCAACTTGTGGTGTTAGTTGTTTTTCCAACTTTTTCGGCTTCATCGAAGTCTATGGGGTAATGCGATTTTGTGTTCATAACTTTTCAAAGTCTATGGGGGATATTTATCAAAGGTCTGGCGGACCTGATCCGATAGTGCGGATCAGGTCCGCCAGACCTCGCTGAATGAGGAGAGCAATACGTTCTCCGTATTCAGCATTGCACCAGCAGCTCTTGTGAGCTGCTGGTGCAACGCCGCCCCCTGCAGATTTGCGGCCAATCGGCCCCCAGCAGGGAGGTGTCAATCAACCCGATCATACTCGATTGGGTTGATTTTCAGCGATGTGTGTCCGCCTGCTCAGAGCAAGCGGACAGGTTATGGAGCAGTGGTCTTTAGACCGCTGCTTCATAACTGCTGTTTCTGGCGAGCCTGCAGGCTCGCCAGAAACACAGGCCCTTATACTCCATCCGGAGCTTGATAAATGGGCCCTTACGTTATGATAGAGCAAAGATTTTACTTTCAACTAGTAATACAAGCATAAATGTCCAAACACAAAAAATAACTTCTAGTGGTTTCAAAACCACTCACCACACACTAACGCTCCACTCATAAATAAGGTAATACATTCAGAATAGGACGTTACTTCTCTAACAGAGGATATGAATACATTGGGGGGATGGGCAAGAAAGTAGCAGATGAGATTCAGTAAAGATAAATGTTAAGTTATGCATTTTGGCAGCAAGAATAAATATGTAACTCTTAATAGGGTTGAGTAAGTTATACCAGAAAAGGACTTTGCAGTTATTGTAGATAATAAACATAGCAATACCAAGCAATATCAGTCAGCAGTAGCAAAGGCTAGTATTGTCATATAATTTATAGTATGTATTTTCAATTATATTTATTGGTGGCCTTCAAAACCTGTTTTTTTACTTACTCTTTAAAGCCAATATATTTTATTTAGTATGAACTGAAGATTATAGCCCATTCCCTCAATACAGAGTTTAAGAAATGTGTCTAAAATTTAGTTGCCAGGGACAATTATTGATTAGCCCGAGACAACATTTTTTTTAAAAGCTAGAAAAGTGTAATAATATATAATAATTATTCCATAAAGTAAAAAGTAAAAATGTAGAGACTGTGGCTTCCAGGATTTGTTAATTTTCAGCTAGATTACGAGTTTGGCGTTATGAGTGAAAAAGCATTGTTATGGCCCATAACGATGCTTTTTCCCTACAGCTGCTATTACAAGTTTTGTCAGAATAGCTGTACCGCACACTTTTTTGCCCATCACGCAACGTTAGTACCGCACTTTAAGAAAAGTCCTTTTTCAATGGGACTTCCATAGCGCCGGTATTACGAGTTTTGCTGTGAGGCCAAAAAGTGAGCAGTACAACCTAAAATAACAAGATCCGTACCGCCATCTAAAGTCAGTAGTTATGAGTTTTACGCTACAAAGCTGTACCATAAAACTCATAACTAAAGTGTTAAAAAGTACACTAACACCCATAAACTACCTATTAACCTCTAAACCGAGGCCCTCCCGCATCGCAAACACTAAAATAAAATTATTAACCCCTAATTTGCCGCTCCGGACATCGCCACCACTTAAAAAATGTATTAACTCCTATTCCGCCGCTTCCCGACATTGTTGTTACTATAATAAACCTATTAACCCCTAAACCACTGCACTCCCGCATCGCAAATACTATTTAAATATTATTAACCCCTAATCTGCCATCCACCATTACCGCCGCTATAATAAACCTATTAACCCCTAAACCTATCCCTAACTTAACCCTAACACCTTTTACTTTAAAACTTAGAATTATTACCTAAATAATTCCTATTTAAAAATAAATACTTACCTGTAAAATAAACCCTAAGCTAGCTACAATATAACTAATAGTTATATTGTAGCTATCTTAGGTTTTATATTTATTTCATAGCTAAGTTTGTATTTATTTTAACTAGGTAGACTAGTTAATAAATAACTATTAACTATTTACTAGCTACCTAGTTAAAATACAAATTTACCTGTAAAATAAAACCTAACCTGAGTTACACTAACACCTAACATTACAATAAAATTAAATAAATTAAATAATTAAAATACAATTACAAAAAAACCCACTAAATTACACAAAATAAAAAAAGAAATTATCAAAAATAAAAACGCATTACTCCTAATCTATTAGCCCTATCAAAATAAAAAAGCCCCCCCCCCAAAAAAAAAAACCCTAGCCTACACTAAACTGCCAATGGCCCTTTTGCAGGGGATTGCCCCAAAGAAATCAGCTCATTTACCTGTAAAAAAAAAAAATACAAACCCCCCACAACAGTAAAACCCACCACCCACGCAACCAAACCCCCCAAATAAAAACCTATCTAAATAAACTTAAGCTCACCATTGACCTGATAAGGGCATTTGAATGGGCATTGCCCTTAAAAGGGAATTTAGCTCTTTTACTGCCCAAACCCTAATCTAAAAATAAAACCCACTCAATAAACCCTTAAAAAAACTAACCCCTGACGATCCACTTACAGTTTTTGAAGACCGGACATCCATCCTCATCCAGGTGGCAGAAGTCTTCATCCAAGTGGGCAGAAGTCCTCCTCAAAGCCAATTGGAACAGTCAATAGAATGCAAGCTCAATCCTATTGGCTGAATGGATCAGAAAATAGGATTTTTTCACCTTTAATTCCTATTGGCTGATAGAATTCTATCAGCCAATCAGAATGTAAGGGACGCTATCTTGGATGACGTACCTTAAAGGGAAACTTCATTCTTTGTTGACCATCGGAAGAAGAGGATGCTCCGCGCCGGATGTCTTGAAGATGGACCCGCTCCGCGCTGGATGGATGAAGATAGAAGATGCCGGATGGATGAAGACTTCTGGCCACTTCGATGAGGACTTCTGTCCCCTTGGATGAGGACTTCGCCGGCTGGATGAGGATGGATATCCAGTCTTCCAAAACTGTAAGTGGATTGTCGGGGGGTTAGTGTTAGGTTTTTTTAAGGTTTTTTTCTCCTGTTAAGTGTAGTCAGTCCACGGGTCATCCATTACTTATGGGATATTAACTCCTCCCTAACAGGAAGTGCAAGAGGATCACCCAAGCAGAGCTGCCATATAGCTCCTCCCCTCTACGTCACACCCAGTCATTCTCTTGCACCTAACTAATAGATAGGATGTGTGAGAGGAGTGTGGTTATTAAATTTAGTTTTTTATTACTTCAATCAAAAGTTTGTTGTTTTAAACAGCACCGGAGTGTGTTGTTTCTTCTCAGGCAGTATTGGAAGAAGAATCTACCTGAGTTTGTGTATGATCTTAGCGGACGTAACTAAGATCCATTTGCTGTTCTCGGCCATTCTGAGGAGCGAGGTAACTTCAGAACAGGGGACAGCGGGCAGGGTTCACCTGCAAAGAGGTATGTTGCAGTATATTATTTTCTAAGGAATGGAATTGACTGAGAAAATACTGCTAATACCAATATAATGTAAGTACAGCCTTAAATGCAGTAGTAGCAACTGGTATCAGGCTGTTATGTATGTATGTTGGCACTAAAGTATTTCTGGGGAATGGCACTTCACTAAGAAAATACGGTATACATATAACTTATAGCCTTTCTGCAGTGATAGCGACTAGCAACAGGCTTTTATTATTATTTCATATATTTAAAACGTTTACTGGCAGGTTAATAGTTTTTCTCTCTGAGGTACTTGGTGAAAATTTATGGGCATTATTTTCCACTTGGCTGTCGTTTATTTTGAATAAAATCAGTTTACTGGCTTCCCCACTGCTGTATTATGAGTGGGAGGGGCCTATTTTGGCGCTTTTACTACGCATTAAAAATTCAGTCACAGTCTTCCTTATTCTCCCTGCATGATCCAGGACGTCTCTACAGAGCTCAGGGGTCTCCAAAACTAGTTTGAGGGAGGTAATCACTCACAGCAGACCTGTGAGACTGTGCTTTGACTGTGATAAAAACGTATTTATTTGATTTGTCAATCGTTTTTTGGTTTTAAGGGGTTAATAATCCATTTGCTGATGGGTGCTATCCTTTGCTAAATTAATGCATTTCATATGAAAAATTGATTGCTATAATTAAACCGGTTCATTGTTATATCAAAGTGACAGTTTTTTTGTGTGCTTCTTAAAGGCACAGTAACGTTTTTTATATTGCTTGTAAATTCATTTGAAAAGTATTTTCCAAGCTTGCTAGTCTAATTGCTAGTTTGTTTAAACATGTCTGACACAGAGGAATCTCTTTGTGCAATATGTTCAAAGGCCAAGGTGGAGCCCAATAGAAATTTATGTACTAATTGCATTGATGCTACTTTAAATAAAAGCCAATCTGTACAAGTTAAGCAAAATTCACCAGAGAACGAGGGGGAAGTTATGCCGACTAACTTGCCTCACGTGTCAGTACCTGCATCTCCCGCTCAGGAGGTGCGTGATATTGTAACGCCAAGTACATCAGGGCGGCCATTACAAATCACTTTACAAGACATGGCTAATGTTATGACTGAAGTTTTATCTAAATTGCCAGAACTTAGGGGTAAACGAGACCACTCTGGGGTGAGAACAGAGTGCGCTGATAATGCTAGGGCCATGTCTGATACTGCGTCACAAATTGCAGAACATGAAGACGGAGAGCTTCATTCTGTGGGTGACGGATCTGATCCAAATAAACTGGATTCAGACATTTCAAATTTTAAATTTAAGCTGGAAAACCTCCGTGTATTACTAGGGGAGGTGTTAGCGGCTCTGAATGATTGTAACACGGTTGCAATCCCAGAGAAAATATGTAGGTTGGATAAATATTTTGCGGTACCGACGTGTACTGACGTTTTTCCTATACCTAAGAGACTTACTGAAATTGTTACTAAGGAGTGGGATAGACCCGGTGTGCCTTTCTCACCCCCTCCTATATTCAGAAAAATGTTTCCAATAGACGCCACCACACAGGACTTATGGCAAACGGTCCCTAAGGTGGAGGGAGCAGTTTCTACTTTAGCTAAGCGTACCACTATCCCGGTGGAGGATAGCTGTGCCTTTTCAGATCCAATGGATAAAAAGTTAGAGGGTTACCTTAAGAAAATGTTTGTTCAACAAGGTTTTATATTGCAACCCCTTGCATGCATTGCGCCTGTCACGGCTGCGGCGGCATTTTGGTTTGAGTCTCTGGAAGAGACCCTTGACACAGCTCCATTGGATGAGATTACACACAAGCTTAAAGCCCTTAAGCTAGCTAATTCATTTATTTCTGATGCCGTAGTACACTTAACTAAACTTACGGCTAAGAATTCCGGATTCGCCATTCAGGCGCGCAGAGCGCTGTGGCTAAAATCCTGGTCAGCTGATGTGACTTCTAAATCTAAATTGCTTAACATACCTTTCAAGGGGCAGTCATTATTCGGGCCCGGTTTGAAAGAAATTATCGCTGACATTACGGGAGGTAAGGGCCATGCCCTGCCTCAAGACAGAGCCAAACCAAGGGCTAGACAGTCTAATTTTCGTGCCTTTCGTAACTTCAAGGCAGGAGCAGCATCAACTTCCTCTGCTCCAAAACAGGAAGGAACTGTTGCTCGCTACAGACAAGGCTGGAAACCTAACCAGACCTGGAACAAGGGCAAGCAGGCCAGAAAACCTGCTGCTGCCCCTAAGACAGCATGAAGTGAGGGCCCCCGATCCGGAAACGGATCTAGTAGGGGGCAGACTTTCTCTCTTCGCCCAGGCTTGGGCAAGAGATGTCCAGGATCCCTGGGCGTTGGAGATCATATCTCAGGGATATCTTCTGGACTTCAAAGCTTCTCCTCCACAAGGGAGATTTCATCTTTCAAGGTTGTCAACAAACCAGATAAAGAAAGAGGCGTTTCTACGTTGTGTACAAGATCTTTTACTAATGGGAGTGATCCATCCGGTTCCGCGGTCGGAACACGGACAAGGGTTTTACTCAAATCTGTTTGTGGTTCCCAAGAAAGAAGGAACCTTCAGACCAATATTGGATTTAAAGATCCTAAACAAATTCCTAAGAGTTCCATCGTTCAAAATGGAAACTATTCGGACAATCTTACCCATGATCCAAAGGGGTCAGTACATGACCACAGTGGATTTAAAGGATGCCTACCTTCACATACCGATTCACAAGGATCATTACCGGTATCTAAGGTTTGCCTTCCTAGACAGGCATTACCAGTTTGTAGCTCTTCCCTTCGGGTTAGCTACGGCTCCAAGAATCTTTACAAAGGTTCTGGGTTCTCTTCTGGCGGTACTAAGACCGCGAGGAATATCGGTAGCTCCGTACCTAGACGACATTCTGATACAAGCGTCAAGTTTCCAAACTGCCAAGTCTCATACAGAGTTAGTACTGGCATTTCTAAGGTCACATGGGTGGAAAGTGAACGAAGAAAAGAGTTCTCTATTGCCACTCACAAGAGTTCCCTTCTTAGGGACTCTCATAGATTCTGTAGAAATGAAGATTTACCTGACAGAGGACAGGTTAACAAAACTTCTAAATGCTTGCCGGATCCTTCATTCCATTCCACACCCGTCAGTGGCTCAATGCATGGAGGTAATCGGCTTAATGGTAGCAGCAATGGACATAGTACCTTTTGCACGCCTGCATCTCAGACCGCTGCAATTGTGCATGCTAAGTCAGTGGAATGGGGATTACTCAGATTTGTCCCCTATGCTGAATCTGGATCAAGAGACCAGAGATTCTCTTCTGTGGTGGCTTTCTCGGCCACATCTGTCCAGAGGGATGCCCTTCAGCAGGCCAGACTGGACAATTGTAACAACAGACGCCAGCCTACTAGGTTGGGGCGCTGTCTGGAATTCCCTGAAGGCTCAGGGATCATGGACTCAGGAGGAGAGTCTCCTTCCAATAAACATTCTGGAATTGAGAGCAGTTCTCAATGCCCTTCTGACTTGGCCTCAGTTAGCAACTCTGAGGTTCATCAGGTTTCAGTCGGACAACATCACGACTGTGGCTTACATCAACCATCAGGGAGGGACAAGGAGTTCCCTAGCGATGATGGAAGTTTCAAAGATAATTCGCTGGGCAGAGTCTCACTCTTGCCACCTGTCAGCGATCCACATCCCAGGTGTGGAGAACTGGGAGGCGGATTTCCTAAGTAGCCAGATTTTTCATCCGGGGGAGTGGGAACTTCATCCGGAGGTCTTTGCCCAAATACTTCGACGTTGGGGCAAACCAGATATGGATCTCATGGCGTCTCGCCAGAACGCCAAGCTTCATTGTTACGGGTCCAGATCCAGGGACCCGGGAGCGGTCCTGATAGATGCTCTGACAGCACCTTGGACCTTCAAGATGGCTTATGTGTTTCCACCCTTCCCGATGCTTCCTCGATTGATTGCCAGGATCAAACAGGAGAAAGCATCGGTGATTCTAATAGCGCCTGCGTGGCCACGCAGGACCTGGTATGCAGATCTAGTGGACATGTCATCCTGTCCACCTTGGTCGCTGCCTCTGAGACAGGACCTTCTAATTCAGGGTCCTTTCAAACATCAAAATCTAATTTCTCTGAAGCTGACTGCATGGAGATTGAACGCTTGATTTTATCAAAGCGTGGATTTTCGGAGTCAGTAATTGATACCTTAATACAGGCTAGGAAACCTGTTACCAGGAAAATTTACCATAAGATATGGCGTAAATATTTACACTGGTGCGAATCCAAGAGTTACTCATGGAGTAAGGTTAGGATTCCTAGGATATTGTCTTTTCTACAAGAAGGTTTAGAAAAGGGTTTATCTGCAAGTTCTTTAAAGGGACAGATCTCAGCTCTGTCCATCCTTTTACACAAACGTCTGTCAGAAGTTCCAGACGTTCAGGCTTTTTGTCAGGCTTTGGCCAGGATTAAGCCTGTGTTTAAGACTGTTGCTCCACCGTGGAGCTTAAACTTAGTTCTTAACGTTTTACAGGGTGTTCCGTTTGAACCCCTTCATTCCATTGATATCAAGCTGTTATCTTGGAAAGTTCTGTTTTTAATGGCTATTTCCTCGGCTCGTAGAGTCTCTGAGTTATCGGCCTTACATTGTGATTCTCCTTATCTGATTTTTCATTCAGACAAGGTAGTTCTGCGTACTAAACCTGGGTTCTTACCTAAGGTAGTCACTAACAAGAATATCAATCAAGAGATTGTTGTTCCTTCATTGTGCCCTAACCCTTCTTCAAAGAAGGAACGACTTCTGCACAATCTAGACGTAGTCCGTGCCCTGAAATTTTATTTACAGGCAACTAAAGATTTTCGCCAAACTTCTTCCCTGTTTGTCGTTTATTCTGGACAGAGGAGAGGTCAAAAAGCATCTGCTACCTCTCTCTCTTTTTGGCTTCGTAGCATAATACGTTTAGCCTATGAGACTGCTGGACAGCAGCCTCCTGAAAGAATTACAGCTCATTCTACGAGAGCTGTGGCTTCCACGTGGGCCTTTAAGAATGAGGCCTCTGTTGAACAGATTTGCAAGGCTGCAACTTGGTCTTCTCTTCATACTTTTTCCAAATTTTACAAATTTGACACTTTTGCTTCTTCTGAGGCTGTTTTTGGGAGAAAGGTTCTTCAGGCAGTGGTTCCTTCCGTGTAAAGATCCTGCCTGTCCCTCCCGTCATCCGTGTACTTTAGCTTTGGTATTGGTATCCCATAAGTAATGGATGACCCGTGGACTGACTACACTTAACAGGAGAAAACATAATTTATGCTTACCTGATAAATTCCTTTCTCCTGTAGTGTAGTCAGTCCACGGCCCGCCCTGTTTTTTATGGCAGGTCTAGATTTTAAATTATACTCCAGTCACCACTGCACCCTATAGTTTCTCCTTTCTCGTTTGGTTTTCGGTCGAATGACTGGGTGTGACGTAGAGGGGAGGAGCTATATGGCAGCTCTGCTTGGGTGATCCTCTTGCACTTCCTGTTAGGGAGGAGTTAATATCCCATAAGTAATGGATGACCCGTGGACTGACTACACTACAGGAGAAAGGAATTTATCAGGTAAGCATAAATTATGTTTTTGGTGGGTTTTATTTTTAAATTAGGGTTTGGGCAATGTAAAAGAGCTAAATGCCCTTTTAAGGGCAATGCCCACCCAAATGCCCTTTTCAGGGCAATGGTTAGCTTAGGTTTATTTAGATAGGTTTTTATTTGGGGGATTTGGTTGGGTAAGTGGTGGGTTTTACGGTTCAGGGGTGTTTGTATTTTTTTTACAGGTAAAAGAGCTGATTTTTTTGGGGCAATGCCCCGCAAAAGGCTGGCAGTTTAGTGTAGGCTAGGGTTTTTTTTTATTTTGGGGGGCTTTTTTATTTTGATAGGGCTATTAGATTAGAAGTAATTCGTTTTTATTTTTGGTAATTTCTTTTTTATTTTGTTTAATTTAGTGGGTTTTTTTTTTGTAATTTAAATAATTGTATTTTATTAATTTAATTTATTTATTTTTATTGTAATCTAAGGTGTTAGTGTAACTCAGGTTAGGTTTTATTTTACAGGTTAATTTGTATTTATTTTAACTAGGTAGTAAGTAAATTGTTAATAACGATTTACTAACTAGTCAACATAGATAAAATAAATACAAACTTACATGTGAAATAAAAATATCACCTAAGCTAACTACAATGTAACTATTAGTTATATTCTAGCTAGCTTAGGGTTTATTTTACAGGTAAGTATTTATTTTTAAATAGGAATTATTTAGTTATTAATAGTAAGTTTAATTTAGAATTATTTTAATTATGTTAAAGTTAGGGGTTTTTAGGGTTAGGGTTATGGTAAGACTTAGGGTTACGTTAGGGGTTAATATATTTATTTATTGTTAGTGATGTGGGAAACCAGAGGTTTAGGGGTTAATAACTTTAGTATAGTGGCGGCGGCAACATTGGGGGCGGCAGATAATGGGGTTAATAAGTTTAGGTAGGTGGCTGCGACGTTGGGGCGGCAGATTAGGGGTTAATAAATTTATGTAGGTGGTGGCGACATTGGGGGCGGCAGATTAGGGGTTGATAAGTGTAATGTAGGTGGCAGTGATGTTAGGGGCAGCAGATTAGGGGTGTTTAGACTCTGGGTTTATGTTAGGGTGTTAGGTTTAAACATAATTTTTTTTCCCCATAGACATCAATGGGGCTGCGTTACGGAGCGTTTCATTCCACTATCGCAGGTGTAAGGCTTTTTTTTAGCCGGCTCTCCCCATTGATCAGCAGCCACAAGAGATCAATGGGGAGAGCTAGGACAGCTGAAACATGTCAGACCGCTGCTGTCCTAGCTCTTTTGTTTTTATGCACTGAGAGTGTTTTTATATTTTGTATGGCAATAAAAGCTATGTATTATCTTTTTACCTGTGGCCCCGACTCGCCTTTTTTTCTCTTGTGGCTGCTGGTGATTTTGCAGACTTGCGGAGGTCTGCAGGCGGTTTGCGGGGAGCACCTCTGTGGTTGCTGTGTTTGGAGCCGTTACATTGGTCACTTTGGTAGTGACGAAGAAGCCAAAGGGAGGAGATTGTCACACTCACTTGGGAACTGATTGAGACCAGGAGGGTACAGAGAGAAGTTGCGGTTGGCGACTGGAGCCCCCAAGGTACTGTGTTACATCAGCATTCAGGATGTTTATACTGTGATACCCCCATTGTAGGCTTTTGACATTTTACGTTTGTGTCTGGCTAAATGAGCGCTGTCTCAGGACTTATCTGTATATAGTGATTGTCTCCCCATTGATGTCTATGGGGAAATCGTGCACAAGCACGTCAAAACACCGCTTGTATTTGGGTGAGGTATGGAGCTCAACACAACCATATCGCCCGCACAAGCGATTTTTTTGCAAACCTGTAATAGCAGCGCTATGAAAGGTGAGCGGTGAAAATAACGTACAAGTAATTAGCGAGCCAGCCATAACGCAAAACTCGTAATCTGGCTGTTTGTATTTTATGAAAAAAATACTTGGTTGTACTTTTGAAAAATATGTGTTTTTCTGCTAAATAGACCAAATTTTTCAGTGTGAATTGTCCCTATCAGACAATGACTATTTACTTTCAACTTGTAATACTAGCGGTAAATCTGACTAGCGCAAACCCCTTATTGCTCATGCTCCACTCTTTATAGGTAACACTTATGCATTCATACTTCTCAGCGTTCAACATTAAATTCTACAAAGTGGATGTAAAGAAATCCAAATTATTCTTACTAAAGATACTTTTAGCCCAAGCTTTACTTTCCATATAATTTTATAATGTTTCTTTTATTGTTTATTTTTAGCTATGAACATTGAGGTTTTTTTCCTCTGCCCCCAGAGACTGGAGTTTATTTTGCAGGACCTTTCACCCATATCCTACAACCTGATGTACAGTTGACCAGATTCAAAAATGCTCATGAGGTAGCTAAGAGGTGACTTTATGTTCGAAATTTAAAACCTTGATTTGCCTATCTTTATGATTACGTTGTTAGTGGGCGTTCCTGCCATTAACATCTATAGTTGTATTAAGTGCCCAAAACATTAAATCTCGCTTATGAAACAAAACTTTATTGATTGGCTGTTAAAACAATTATAGTGAACATGCTTGAAACATGATAAATGTAAATTTTTGGATAAAACAAAAAAACAAGTGGCTTCTTAGAAACCTTATAGACAGAATTAGGGGCAGATCCTAAGTGAACCAGAGTGTTCCAGGGATGTGATCAGGGTTTTACACCTAAACCCTTGCCACGCATGTAGAATTCATAAAGATTTGAAGTATTTCACCGTTTTTTTTCCATCTAAAGGGGAGGAGAGTTCACGGCTTCATTCATTACTTATGGAAATCAAGAACCTGGCCACCAGGAGGAGGCAAAGACTCCCCAGCCAAAGGCCCAAACACCTCCCCCACTCCCCTCATCCCCCAGTCATTCTTTGCCTTTCATCACAGGAGGATGGCAGAGAGGTGCCAAAGTTTCGGAGGTCTCTTATGGAGAGTACTACTCTTCGCTATGGGACGGGAGTTTAAGTAGCCCTAACAAGCCTTTCAGTTGAGGGCCTGGGTGAAAGTTAGAGTCCGGAAATGCAGGGCGAGCTCTCCTCTGCGACACCATCCCGACTCATATTAACAGCTCCTACAGCAATCAGCGTTGACGAGTTTCGCAGACTGCTTTCTTCTCTCAGGTCCATGTCAGGAGCCACGCTACAACCTATCACACTAGATTCTGGTAAGATTGTTTAATTTTTTTATTATATTGGTAACACAGAAGACAGGGCCACAGTGTGGCGCCTTTTATCTTTAAAGAATCAAGGGTTAATATTCCTGGTTAGGGGATTATTGAACAGGGGGGGGTTTATACATGATATTCTTTATTTTTTCATTGTTGCGATATGTGCGGTATGAGGCTCTGGCAATGTGGTGGAATTTCCGGGAGTTTTTGTGCACCCTTTTGTGGCGCGTTTTCTTCTTTAGGCAGGGGCGGTCCTGTTAAGGCTTCACTTACGGTCTGATCGGCAACGGAGGAGACAAAGTGGTTTCTCTAGTCTGGGTCCAAGGAGGTGGTGAGTGCCCCGGCCATTGGCGGTTATAAAGGTGCCTGTTATTAATTTTGCTAATTAAGATAAAAGCTATGGAGGATTCTGACGTGTTGGAGGGTACTCCCTCTTTATCTAAGTCTTTTACCTGTGTTTATTGTGAGGTTCCGGTAGACCAGCCTGTGCAACTATGTTCCACATGCCTTAAAAGAACTTCGACATCTAAAAATAAGTGAATGTCTAGTACTACTGAGCCGTCCACCTATGAGGGCTCTCCTTCCCGTGATGTGCGTTCCCTAATTGCGTCCCCTATTCCACATGCAGTGCCCCTTGGTCCGACTGTTACCCCTTCGGGGGAGATTTGCTGGCCAACAGATTTTGCGGACAAACTTGAAACGGCAGTCTCTGAAGTTATCCATGCTTTACCGTGTTCTGCTAAGCGCAAGCGTAGAGCTTTCCAGAGCGGCCTGACTCAGGATTCATCTATGTCGGAAACTCCTGCAGAGTGGTATGACGATGAGGCCCACTCCAACGCTTCGGAAGGGGTTCCATCTGGTTCGAAGTCCGTGTCATCTAAACCTCCGGTGGAGATGCCTGGCTAATGGTTTATAATGGAGAATTTGCGCTTTTTGCTGAAGCAAGTGCTTTCTACTCTGGAGGTTCCGGAGCCGAAGCTTCCAGAGGAACCTTCCATTGCTAAGCTGGACAGGGTGTATGAGAACAGGGTGGTGCCCCAGACCTTCCTGGTTCCTTTAAAGATGGCAAATATTATAAAGAATGAATGGGAGTGATTAGGTTCATCCTTTTCTCCTTCTAATTTTAAAAAGCTTTTCCCCATTCCGGAGGCCCAGCTTGAGGTTTGGGGAACCATTCCCAAGGTGGATGGGGCTAGCTCCACTCTCGCTAAGCGTACGAATATTCCTCTAGAGGATAGCTCATCTTTCAAGGAGCCCATGGATAAAAAGTTGAAAAACATGGATGGCACAGGGAAAATGGTCTCGGCTGGAGTCTCTTCTTCCGATAAATATTCTGGAACTGCAAGCGATCTACAATGCTCTGAAGGCGTGGCCCTGTCTGGGGGAATGCAACTTCATCAGGTTCCAGATGGACAACATTACCTCGGTGGCCATCAATCACCAGGAGGGTACGAGGAGCTCCCTATCAATGAGGGAGGTGTCTTGGATTCTGGAGTGGGTGGAGACCCACGGCTGTTCACTCTCAGCGATCCACATCCCTGGCGTGGACAACTGGTAAGCGGACTTTCTCAGAAGGCAAACATTTCATCCGGGAGAATGGTCTCTTCACCCCGAGGTGTTTGCGGAGATTTGTCTCAGATGGGGGACGCCAGAGATCGATCTCATGGCATCCTGATTAAATTGCAAACATAATATTCTGTCTTGGAAGGTTCTGTTCCTGTTAGCCATTGCATCGGCCCGCAGAGTTTCTGAACTGGCGGCCTTGCAACATGAGCCCCCTTATCTGGTGTTTCACGCAGATAAGGCTGTTTTTCGCACTGGCTTGGGATTTCTTCCCAAGGTGGTGTATGACTATAACATCAATCAGGAAATAGTTGTTCCTTCTTTGTGTCCTAGCCTCTCTTCTTCTAAGGAGAGGCTACTTCATAATCAGGATGTGGTTTGTGCCTTGAAGTTCTATCTTCAGGCGACTAAGGATTTCAGACAGTCTAACTCTCTTTCTGTAGTCTATTCAGGGAAGCGCAGGGGTCAGTGGGCCTCTGCTACTTCTTTGTCTTTTTGGCTGAGAAGCTTGATACGCCTCACCTATGAGATGATGGGACACAAGCCCCCTCAGAGGATTACGGCTCATTCCACTAGAGCAGTGGCTTCATCTTTGGCCTTCAAAAATGAGGCTTCTATGGAGCAGATTTGTAAAGTGGCTACCTGGTACTCCGTGCATACTTTCACAAAGTTTTACAATTTTGACATCTTTGCTTCTGCGGAAGCTGTTTTTGGGAGAAAGGTTCTACAGGCTGTGGTGCCCTCAGTTTAAGGGTCCGCCTTTACCCTCCCAGTTTCATTCAGTGTCCTCTAGAGCTTGGGTATATGTGTCCCATAATTAATGAATGAAGCCATGGACTCTCCTCCCCTTTAGATGGAAAACATAAATTATTCTTACCTGATAATTTCATTTCCATTGTGGGGAGGAGAGTCCACGGCTCCCACCCGTATCTCCAGTGGATGGCCCTAAATGTATTATTTTCTTCTGGCACCATTTATACCCTGATATTTCTCCTACTGTTCCTTGTTCCCTCTGCAGAATGACTGGGGGATGAGGGGAGTGGGGGAGGTGTTTGGGCATTTGGCTGGGGTGTCTTTGCCTCCTCCTGGTGGCCAGGTTCTTGATTCCCATAAGTAATGAATGCAGCCATAGACTCTCCTCCCCACGATGGAAATTAAATTATCAGGTAAGCATAATTTATGTTTTCGCTATTTTAAAGCTGATGAGATTATCTAATTTTTATTTTATTTTCATTTTTCTTTTACTTTTTTCTTAGTTTTCTTTTGTTACTATGTTAGATTGAACTGTTTTCTAGAGCATATTTTTTTTTAAATGGATCTCCTTCTGCGTGGTGAAAAGTAAATAACTGAGCGATAGCTTTAGCTTAATTATGCCGTTTGTTGCAAACTGCTATTTGTAACTGGCCCTTTAAATGGAAAATTGCCCTGCTTCCCTGGATTGTGGAGAAGCCTATTTGCCAGCCTCCTTCCTCATGACTATGGCCCCTGGAAGATTGTGCCCCTGAAAACGTATTAACTTTTATTGGGTGTGTATGGCCCTTTAAGAACCGTCTGGGGACATATTGTGACTTTGGTGAACAATGCCCCTTTAAGACTATGTCCCCAGACCTGTAAAATAACTTGTCCCTGGCTTTCTCCCACTTGGTTCAGTAAATAGGGCTTACTGAACCAAGTACCACACAGGCAGAGTGTTCCACAGAAAGGGAGCACTGTTACAAAAGCATTAGTTTTCATTGTGTGCCATTAAGTGCTATGTGACAGACCCTTCGGTCAGAACTAAAGAGTTAACTTTGTTCAGCTTCAAGAAGCTACTTTCTAAATGCAAGTTTGCTGGCATCAGCTCTAATTAAGTTTAGTGATAAACATTCCCATTGTCTAATCACCTCCAGAGTCAGCCTGATATTTGATAAGATGGACTGCATTGTTTTCTTGTGTGTAACTTGTTATCTGCTGAAGTAATGTTGTGGTCTGTCAAAGGGCGTTGTCTCTCTATCTAAATGTATCAAATGTGTGATTGGGGATTTCTTTCATGTAATTAGCAAGAGTCCATGAGCTAGTGACGTATGGGATATACATTCCTACCAGGAGGGGCAAAGTTTCCCAAACCTCAAAATGCCTATAAATACACCCCTCACAACACCCACAAATCAGTTTTACAAACTTTGCCTCCCATGGAGGTGGTGAAGTAAGTTTGTGCTAGATTCTACGTTGATATGCGCTTCGCAGCAGGCTGGAGCCCGGTTTTCCTCTCAGTGTGCAGTGAATGTCAGAGGGATGTGAAGAGAGTATTGCCTATTTGAATTCAATGATCTCCTTCTACGGGGTCTATTTCATAGGTTCTCTGTTATCGGTCGTAGAGATTCATCTCTTACCTCCCTTTTCAGATCGACGATATACTCTTATATATACCATTACCTCTACTGATTCTCGTTTCAGTACTGGTTTGGCTTTCTACTACATGTAGATGAGTGTCCTGGGGTAAGTAAGTCTTATTTTCTGTGACACTCTAAGCTATGGTTGGGCACTTTTATATAAAGTTGTAAATATATGTGTTTAAACATTTATTTGCCTTGATTCAGGATGTTCAACGTTCCTTATCTCAGACAGTCAGTTTCATATTTGGGATAATGCATATGAATAAATCAATTTTTTCTTACCTTAAAATTTGACTTTTTTCTTGTGGGCTGTCAGGCTCGCGGGGGCTGAAAATGCTTCATTTTATTGCGTCATTCTTGGCGCAGACTTTCTTGGCGCAAAAATGTTCTTGTCATTTCCGGCGTCATACGTGTCGCCGGAAGTTGCGTCATTTTTTTGACGTTTTTTGCGCCAAAAAATGTCGGCGTTACCGGATGTGGCGTCATTTTTGGCGCCATAAGCATTTAGGCGCAAAATTATGTGGGCGGCTTTTTTGGCGCTAAAAAATTTGAGCGTCATTGTTGTCTCCACAATATTTAAGTCTCATTGTTTATTGCTTCTGGTTGCTAGAAGCTTGTTCATTGGCATTTTTTTCCCATTCCTGAAACTGTCATTTAAGGAATTTGATCAATTTTGCTTTATATGTTGTTTTTTCTATTACATATTGCAAGATGTCTCAGATTGACCCTGAATCAAAAGCCACTTCTGGAAAAACGCTTAACTGAGTTTCAGTTCTACCAAAGCTAAGTTCATTTATTTTAAATGTTATAAATGTTTATCTTTAGCTATGGTTTGTAATAAGTTATTATGATATACTTTTACATGCAAGAATCCATTAGTATTTATGCTTTATATATTGCCATTCTTACATCTTATGTATAAGAAATATTTTTCTGATTCTATTTTAAAGGTTTTGTCTGACTTCGTGCCTTCTAATAAAATTTTTAGGTCTTTTTCACTTGTTTTTTAATTATTGAAGTTTCAAATGACCAACAACATACTGATTTATCCTTCTCTGATGATGTTTTTTCTCTTTCAGAATTTTCTTCATCAGATATTGACACTAACAAATCTACTTTTTTATTATTTTTTTTTATTATTAAAGTACATTTGTTCTTTGTTGAAAAGGTGTTGATTATTTTGGATATTAAGGTAACTAGTTCTTTAAGACTAGCTGACACTATTTCTGCCTATTTATTCTTCTGTGTTTTCAGAGGTTTTCTTTCCAATTCCCCATACTAGGGAATGGAATAGGCTGAGAATTTTCTTTTATTCCTTCTTCAAAGGTTTTAAACTATATTTTTTTCCAGCAGTTAAATTCAATTTGGAGGGTTCTCCAATTTATTGGGGCTATCTCTACTCCTACTAATTATGCTATTGTTTCTATAGCAAAATAGTATTTATTTCCTTTAGATAGTTGTATCTTATTTATGGAAAATTATTTAGTTTCAGGTGTGTCCGGTCCACGGCGTCATCCTTACTTGTGGGATATTCTCCTCCCCAACAGGAAATGGCAAAGAGTCCCAGCAAAGCTGGCCATATAGCCCCTCCTAGGCTCCGCCCACCCCAGTCATTCTCTTTGCCGTTGCACAGGCAACATCTCCACGGAGATGGCTTAGAGTTTTTTGGTGTTTAAATGTAGTTTTTATTCTTCAATCAAGTGTTTGTTATTTTAAAATAGTGCTGGTATGTACTATTTACTCTGAAACAGAAAGGTGAAGAAGATTTCTGTTTGTAAGAGGGAGATGATTTTAGCAGACGTCACTAAAATCGATTGCTGTTTCCACACAGGACTGTTGAGATGAAGTAACTTCAGTTGGGGGAAGCAGTGGGCAGATTCTTCTGCCTGAGGTTTGACTGGCCACATTTCTAACAAGACTTTGTAATGCTGGAAGGCTGTCATTTTCCCTATGGGAACCGGTAAGCCATTTTCTTAGATTAAAGCAAAAGAAAAAAGGGCTTTATAAGGGCTTAAAAAACTGGTAGACATTTTTCTGGGCTAAAACGATTACTTTGCTAGGCATATTTGGCAGATTATAACTCTTT
Organism: Bombina bombina; assembly: GCF_027579735.1. Lineage (NCBI taxonomy): Eukaryota > Metazoa > Chordata > Amphibia > Anura > Bombinatoridae > Bombina > Bombina bombina. Next base: position 77,673,647 of record NC_069510.1, on the reverse strand, counting down.
TTAGTTGTTATACTCTTGGGGATTGTTGTTTAAAAACAGCAGGCACTGTATGGACACCTTTTTCAGATGGGGGCCTTCCCTAGTCATAGGCAGAGCCTCATTTTCGCGCCACTAATGCGCAGTTGTTTTTGGAAAGCAAGGCATGCAGATGCATGTGTGAGGAGCTAAGAACCGCTGAAAAAGCTTATAGAAGGCGTCATTTGGTATCGTATTCCCCTCTGGGCTTGGTTGGGTCTCAGCAAAGCAGATACCTGGGACTGTATAGGGGTTAAATGTAAAAACGGCTCCGGTTCCGTTATTTTAAGAGTTAAAGCTTTCAAAATTGGTGTGCAATACTTTTAAGGCTTTAAGACACTGTGGTGAAATTTTGGTGAATTTTGAACTTTTCCTTCATGCTTTTTCGCATATTCAGTAATAAAGTGTGTTCTGTTTAAAATTTAAAGTGACAGTAACGGTTTTATTTAAAACGTTTTTTGTGCTTTGTTGACAAGTTTAAGCCTGTTTAACATGTCTGAACCATCAGATAAGCGATGTTCTATATGTATGAAAGCCAATGTGTCTCCCGATTTAAATATATGTGATGATTGTGACATAGTGTCCAAACAAAGTAGGGACCATGATGCCACTGAAAATGATAATGCCCAAGATGATTCTTCAGATGAGGGGAGTAAGCATGGTACTGCATCGTCCCCTTCTGTGTCTACACCAGTTTTGCCCGCACAAGAGGCCCCTAGTACATCTAGTGCGCCAATACTTATTTCCATGCAACAATTAACGGCTGTTATGGATAATTCTATTGCAAAAATGTTATCTAAAATGCCTAATTATCAGAGAAAGCGCGATTGCTCTGTTTTAAACACTGAAGAGCAAGAGAACGCTGATGATAACGTTTCTGACATACCCTCACACCACTCTGAAAGGGCCAGGAGGGAGGTTTTGTCTGAGGGAGAAATTTCAGATTCAGAAAAAAATTCTCAACAGGCTGAACCTGATGTTGTAACATTTAAATTTAAATTAGAACATCTCCGTGCACTACTTAAGGAGGTTTTATCTACTCTGGATGATTGTGACAATTTGGTCATTCCAGAGAAATTATGTAAAATGGACAAGTTCCTAGAGGTTCCAGTGCCCCCCGATGTGTTTCCTATACCCAAGCGGGTGGCGGACATTGTAAATAAGGAATGGGAAAGGCCCGGTATACCCTTTGTTCCCCCCCCTATATTTAAGAAATTATTTCCTATAGTCGACCCCAGAAAGGACTTATGGCAGACAGTTCCTAAGGTCGAGGGGGCGGTTTCTACTCTAAACAAACGCACTACTATTCCTATTGAAGATAGTTGTGCTTTCAAAGATCCTATGGATAAAAAATTAGAGGGTTTGCTCAAAAAGATGTTTGTTCAGCAAGGTTACCTTCTACAACCAATTTCGTGCATTGTTCCTGTCACTACGGCAGCGTGTTTCTGGTTCGAGGAACTGGAAAAGTCGCTTAATAAAGATTCTTCGTTTGAGGAGATTTTCGACAGAGTTCACGCACTTAAATTGGCTAACTCTTTTATTTTGGATGCCGCTTTGCAAATAGCTAGATTAGCGGCGAAAAATTCAGGGTTTGCTATAGTGGCGCGCAGAGCGCTTTGGTTAAAGTCTTGGTCAGCGGATGTGTCTTCCAAGACTAAATTGCTTAACATCCCTTTCAAGGGTAAAACACTGTTTGGTCCTGATTTGAAAGAGATTATTTCAGACATCACCGGGGGAAAGGGCCACGCCCTTCCTCAGGATAGGTCTTTTAAGGCTAAAAATAAGCCTAATTTCCGTCCCTTTCGCAGGAACGGACCAGCCTCTAACTCTACTTCCTCTAAGCAAGAGGGTAATTCTTCTCAGCCCAAACCAGCCTGGAGACCGATGCAAGGCTGGAACAAGGGTAAGCAGGCCAAGAAGCCTGCCACTGCTACCAAATCAGCATGAAGGGTTGGCCCCCGATCCGGGACCGGATCTGGTGGGGGGCAGACTTTCTCTCTTTGCTCAGGCTTGGGCAAGAGATGTTCAGGATCCTTGGGCGCTAGAAATAGTTTCTCAGGGTTATCTCCTGGAATTCAAGGATCTACCCCCAAGGGGAAGGTTCCACAGGTCTCAATTATCTTCAAACCAAATAAAGAGACAGGCGTTCTTACATTGTGTAGAAGACCTGTTAAAGTTGGGAGTAATTCATCCAGTTCCGATACAAGAACAAGGGATGGGGTTTTACTCCAACCTGTTCATAGTTCCCAAAAAAGAGGGAACATTCAGGCCAATTTTAGATCTCAAGATCCTAAACAAATTTCTCAGGGTTCCATCGTTCAAGATGGAAACCATTCGAACAATCCTTCCAGGAAGGTCAATTTATGACCACGGTGGATTTAAAGGACGCGTACCTACATATTCCTATCCACAAGGAACATCATCAGTTCCTAAGGTTCGCTTTTCTAGACAAGCATTACCAGTTTGTGGCACTTCCATTCGGATTGGCCACTGCTCCGAGAATTTTCACAAAGGTACTAGGGTCCCTTCTAGCGGTTCTAAGACCAAGGGGCATTGCAGTAGTACCTTACTTGGACGACATCCTGATTCAAGCGTCGTCCCTGTCAAAAGCAAAGGCTCATACGGACATCGTCCTAGCCTTCCTCAGATCTCACGGATGGAAAGTGAACATAGAAAAAAGTTCTCTGTCTCCGTCAACAAGAGTTCCCTTCTTGGGAACAATAATAGACTCCTTAGAAATGAGGATTTTTCTGACAGAAGTCAGAAAATCAAAGCTTCTAAGCTCTTGTCAAGTTCTTCATTCTATTCTTCGTCCTTCCGTAGCACAGTGCATGGAAGTAATAGGATTGATGGTTGCGGCAATGGACATAGTTCCTTTTGCACAAATTCATCTAAGACCATTACAACTGTGCATGCTCAGACAGGGGAATGGGGATTATACAAACTTGTCTCCGACGATTCAAGTGGATCAAAAGACCAGGGATTCGCTCCGGTGGTGGCTGATCCTGGACAATCTGTCACAGGGATTGAGCTTCCGCAGACCAGAGTGGATCATTGTCACGACCGACGCCAGTCTGGTGGGCTGGGGCGCGGTCTGGGAACCCCTGAAAGCTCAGGGTCTATGGTCTCGGGAAGAATCTCTTCTCCCGATAAACATTCTGGAACTGAGAGCGATATTCAATGCTCTCAAAGCTTGGCCTCATCTAGCAAAGGCCAAATTCATAAGGTTTCAATCAGACAACATGACGACTGTTGCTTATATCAACCATCAGGGGGGAACAAGAAGTTCCCTGGCAATGGAGGAAGTGACCAAGATAATTCAATGGGCGGAGGATCACTCCTGCCACTTGTCTGCAATCCACATCCCAGGAGTGGAAAATTGGGAAGCGGATTTTCTGAGTCGTCAGACCTTCCATCCGGGGGAGTGGGAACTCCATCCGGAAATCTTTGCCCAAATAACTCGATTATGGGGCACTCCAGACATGGATCTGATGGCTTCTCGTCAGAACTTCAAGGTTCCTTGTTACGGGTCCAGATCCAGGGATCCCAAGGCGACTCTAGTGGATGCACTAGTAGCACCTTGGACCTTCAATCTAGCTTATGTATTCCAACCGTTTCCTCTCATTCCCAGGCTGGTAGCCAGGATCAATCAGGAGAGGGCTTCGGTGATCTTGATAGCTCCTGCGTGGCCACGCAGGACTTGGTATGCAGACCTGGTGAATATGTCATCGGCTCCACCATGGAAGCTACCTTTGAGACAGGACCTTCTTGTTCAAGGTCCATTCGAACATCCGAATCTGGTGTCCCTCCAACTGACTGCTTGGAGATTGAACGCTTGATTTTATCAAAGCGTGGATTTTCAGATTCTGTAATAGATACTCTTATTCAGGCTAGAAAGCCTGTAACTAGAAAAATTTACCATAAGATATGGAAAAAATGTATCTGTTGGTGTGAATCTAAAGGATTCCCTTGGAACAAGATAAAAATTCCTAGAATTCTTTCCTTTCTTCAAGAGGGTTTGGAGAAAGGGTTATCGGCAAGTTCTCTGAAGGGACAGATCTCTGCTTTATCTGTTTTACTTCACAAAAGACTGGCAGCTGTGCCAGATGTTCAAACATTTGTTCAGGCTTTGGTCAGGATCAAGCCTGTTTACAGATCTTTGACTCCTCCCTGGAGTCTAAATCTAGTTCTTTCAGTTCTTCAAGGGGTTCCATTTGAACCCTTGCATTCTGTAGATATTAAGTTATTATCTTGGAAAGTTTTGTTTCTGGTTGCGATTTCTTCGGCCAGAAGAGTTTCAGAGTTATCTGCTCTGCAGTGTTCTCTTCCTTATCTGGTGTTCCATACAGATAAGGTAGTTTTGCGCACTAAGCCTGGTTTTCTTCCTAAAGTTGTTTCTAACAAAAATATTAACCAGGAGATAGTTGTTCCTTCTTTGTGTCCGAATCCAAGTTCAAAGAAGGAACGTTTGTTACACAATTTGGACGTAGTCCGTGCTCTAAAATTCTATTTAGAAGCTACTAAAGATTTCAGACAAACATCTTCCTTGTTTGTTGTTTATTCTGGTAAGAGGAGAGGTCAGAAAGCGACTTCTACCTCTCTTTCCTTTTGGCTTAGAAGCATTATCCGTTTGGCTTATGAGACTGCCGGACGGCAGCCTCCTGAAAGAATCACAGCTCATTCCACTAGGGCTGTGGCTTCCACATGGGCCTTCAAGAACGAGGCTTCTGTTGACCAGATATGTAAAGCAGCGACTTGGTCTTCTCTGCACACTTTTACCAAATTCTACAAATTTGATATGTTTGCTTCTTCTGAGGCTATTTTTGGGAGAAAGGTTTTGCAGACTGGTGCCTTCCGTTTAGGTGACCTGTTTTGCTCCCTCCCGTCATCCGTGTCCTAAAGCTTTGGTATTGGTTCCCACAAGTAAGGATGACGCCGTGGACCGGACACACCTATGTTGGAGAAAACAGAATTTATGTTTACCTGATAAATTTCTTTCTCCAACGGTGTGTCCGGTCCACGGCCCGCCCTGGTTTTTTAATCAGGTCAGATGTATTATTTTTTCTAACTACAGTCACCACAGTACCATATAGTTTCTCCTATATATATTTCCTCCTGTCCGTCGGTCGAATGACTGGGGTGGGCGGAGCCTAGGAGGGGCTATATGGCCAGCTTTGCTGGGACTCTTTGCCATTTCCTGTTGGGGAGGAGAATATCCCACAAGTAAGGATGACGCCGTGGACCGGACACACCGTTGGAGAAAGAAATTTATCAGGTAAACATAAATTCTGTTTTTAGCATTGTTAAGGGACAACAGTTACTAGACTAGGTGCTGTTGCATTTATCTTGTTGTTTTGCATTTATTGATTATGCAAATCCACTGTATTGACTGGTCCTTTAAACTGGACTATCATGCTAATAATTTCATTTGTGTCTTCATTTTATTGAATATTTTCGCAAATGAGGGTTAATCTATGTCTTTAGCTATTTTAGCTAGAAGAATTTTGTGATTTTTAAAAAAAATCCATATTTCTTTTGTTCTAAGATAATCAATTATTTGTTTTATAATTGGATTCAATTCTTAACTGTTACTCTGGGCTTCAAGATTGAGTTCTAAGACTAAAACTTTAAGCTTATACTAGTTTGGTTGTTCTTATTAAGGAACAAATTCCTGAGTTCTTTCCCAAGTAACATGTTTATAATTGGAAATTTTTTCAGTTCGAAATCAGCTCCCTAATATTGCGATGTACGTGCCGTATTCCAGCTTGGCTGGTAAGGGGCAGGTTAAGACTTCTTTGAAATTTATTTGGTTCTATTTGGTCCAAATTTCTTTGATTTTATTCCAGTAAGGCTAACACTTTCTTTAAGTGTGTTTCTGTCCCATATATTTTGGGTACTATTGAAGCATGGCTGGGCACCCATGGGGTTCAAGCGCTGCTCAGACCTGGAATCTTCTGGGGTATTTCTTCCAGTTCCTTTTTTAGGAACTGGGTTTTGGAGTTTTAGTCAAACTATTCTGCCTTTTTATGGTCAGTGATAGCATTATTTGTTTTCATTAGATACAATAAATGCATATTTTCATTTTTCTGTTTTCGTTCAGATTATTTTCTGAGGATGCGGAATCTCATATGATTCACTTTGCTCTTCAGGACATAGTTAGAGGATCTTTTTTTCAAAAGCTCTTGATTCCTCACACAAGGGTCACCTTTTTTAGGTTTCCAGATAGTTTGTGTCACTGTCTTTGTCTCAATCAGACAAGGGACAATTTTATTGGGTTCCGTCTGTCGGTACCTTTAGTCTCTATTATTTCCTTCAGTTGCTATATATGCATAGAAGTTTTAGGTCTTATGGCCACAGCATTGGATTCAATTCCCTTTGCTCATTTTCAATAGAAAGAACCTTTCCAGTCTTTTATGATTGTTGTTTCTTCAAGAACATGGTTGAAGGATCAATTTACCAAAAAGTTTGTTGATTCCTCAGACAAGGGTAACCTTTTTAGGTTTCCAGATAGATTCAGTGTCCATGACTCTGTCTCTGACGGACAAGAGACGTCTGAAATTGGTTTCAGCTTATCGAAACCTTCAGTCTCAATCATTCCCTTCGGTAGCCTTATGCATGGAAATTCTAGGTCTTATGACTGCTGCATTGGACGCGATCCCCTTTGCTCGTTTTCACATGCGTCCTCTTCAGCTCTGTATGCTGAACCAGTGGTGCAGGGATTATACAAAGATATCTCAATTAATATCTTTAAAACCGATTGTTCGACACTCTCTGACGTGGTGGACAGACCACCATCGTTTAGTTCAGGGGGCTTCTTTTGTTCTTCCAACCTGGACTGTGATCTCAACAGATGCAAGTCTGACAGGTTAGGGAGCTGTATGGGGGTTTCTGACAGCACAAGGGGTTTGGGAATCTCACGAGGCTAGATTACCAATCAACATTTTTGAACTCCGTGCAATTTTCAGAGCTCTTCAGTCGTGGCCTCTTCTAAAGAGAGAGTTGTTCATTTGTTTCCAGACGGACAATGTCACAACCGTGGTGTTACATAAGCATTAGTTATTTTGTTGTGAAGAGCTTATTTCCCAGCAGCAATGCCTGAACCAGCAAGCCAGCGCCTAAGAAGGGCTCCAAGAAAACCGTAACAAGTATCATTTCATAAAGAGTTAACTCTTTTTTTTCAGCTTTTAGAAACTATTGCCTAAATACACATTTGCTGGCCTCAGCTCTAAGTTTAGGGATAACCAATCCCATTGTCTAATCACCTCTGGAGCCAGACTGCTAATTGATAAGATGAACTTGTAAACTTGTTATCTTAAGTACTGTAATCCTATTGTGGCCTGTCAAAGGACAGTGCTCTCTATCTAAATGTGTGATGGGGGATTTTGTGCTTCCCCCCCTCTCCCCCTGGGAGTGCCCTGTGTGCATGTAACCTTAATAAAAAGCAGGCTGGGCATCCCAGTCCTGAGTTCTTGTTTGACCCTCAATCGCAGCGTTGACTCGTTTTTGTGGGCAGAAGGGTATCCTAGCTGTACTGCAGCTAAGGGAGATTATTCTATATTTGCGAGACTCATATAGAATACTATGGAAAGCAGCTTCTCCCCTCTTTAGCAATAGGGATCCAGGCTACTAAGCGGTCCATCTCTCAGCGAGACTAAGGGTAACCGTAACATTTGGCGGCAGCGGCGGGATTTTCCTGGATTTCCTAGGAGAGGTACAGAACGGATGGAGAGCGCTTACGAAAAATTGAAGCGTACAACCCTAAAGGATTTACTTGAAAGCAGAGGGGGGTACACCAGCAACCGGCCGAGGAGAGAGCTGATCGCAGAATTGACCGAACTGGATCAGAGCTTCACAATGGTGGAAACACCGACCACGATTAGTGACGAAAAAAACAGGATTGTTCGGGAAAGGCTCTCATTATACGGGCCGAACCCCTCCATGGAATTGGTACAGCAGTTGATGGCGGAGGCGGACGAGGATATACGAGAGACTCGAGCCCACGAACTCAACCTAGCGAACGCACACCGCAATGCTGAAGCCCCGCAGGTAATCATCCCTGTCGAAAATGCTGGGAGGCCCAAGATACCCTATGCGGCATTTCGACCCTTTCTAGAGAGCGAGACAGGGATTGATGAATATTTGGCGGACTTCGAAAGGCAATGTGCCCTGCACCAGATTCCCAACAGAGAGTGGTACACGATATTGTCTGGGAAACTATCCGGGCGAGCCCTGGAAGCCTTTCGTACTCTGGGTGCTGAGGAAGTGACACAGTATGAGCTAGTTAAGGAGACACTGTTGCGACGGTACGCTGTAACTCCGGACACGTATCGCCGACAGTTTCGGGGCAAGGAAAAGAAGCCTAACGATACCCATATGGAATGGGCGCACCGAATGCGGAGAGCGGCAAATCACTGGCTGAGCGGAAGTAAAGCGGTGACTGGGGAGGAAATTTTACAATTGTTTCTCTTAGAACATTTTTATAATGGCATGGAACAGCAAGGGAAGGAATGGCTGCGAGACAGGCGGCCTTCTACCTTAGAAGAAGCAGCCAAATTGGCCGATGAACATTATGACTCCCGTCTTCACGAACCCATGAACTACCGAGCTCCAGCACGGGTCGAACCCAGAGAGGTTTACCGTGCACCCCCTCGTGCTGAATTCCGAGCCCCGGTGCCCACAGGGCCCGTCCGACATTCAGGACCACCCAATAACAGCTCTGAGCGTCCCAGACCGACTTGCCACCGATGCAAGCAACCAGGGCATTTCATGGCTAGCTGCCCCCTTAATACGCACCAGACACCCAGGAATTACAATTACCCCTCTGGGTCCTATCGTCCGGCCCGGGCCCTCTGTGTTAACCAAGAGGCCGCTATGGAGGGATATGTGGGGCCGCTTCACGAGGCAGACCCTGTATATGCTGCCTCAGATAACTGCCAGCACCATCGGCAGAGGGTATGGCTCGAGGGGCGATCTACCGAGGGATTGCGAGACACAGGAGCTACTATCACGCTGGTACAGAGTCATTTGGTGCCAGAGCACAAGCGATCCGGACAGACTGTGGCCGTTAGAGTGGCGGGGGGGGATGTGTACAAAATTCCAACAGCTAAAGTGCATCTTGATTGGGGAGCGGGAAAGGGGGCTGTGAACGTGGGCCTAATGGATAATTTACCTGCCGAAGTACTACTGGGCAACGATTTGGGCCCCATGACTTCTGCCTATGCTCCAGTAGCAACGAGGCGGACCCAGTGACTACACGGGCCCAAGCCCGGACGGAGCGAGAGCTCTCACCAGTGCGGGAGACACAGGTAAGACCTACCCCGACCTTGCCTGACAGGTTAGGCCCCATACCCTGGGACACCCCAGATGCTTTCGAGGCAGAGTCTAAGACTGACCCGACCTTACAAAAGTACCGGGAACGAGCAGAGACCGGAGGGGGCGGGGCAGATAACGAAACATTCTTATGGGAAAAAGGGAAACTATACCGCTGGACAGAGAAAAGGGGACAGCGTAGGCGACAGCTGGTAGTGCCCCACAAATACCGTCAAGAAATCCTCAAAATAGGCCACGACATCCCCTTAGCAGGCCACCTAGCCGTAACCCGTACCCTACACCGCATTACTCACACGTTCTTTTGGCCAGGGGTGCACGCTGACGTTAGAACTTACTGTAACACCTGCGATGTGTGTCAACGAGTAGGAAGGCGAGGCGATCACCCTAAAGCCCAGCTAGTAAATATGCCCATTGTAGAGGAACCCTTCAGCCAGGTTGCTATTGACCTAGTGGGACCACTGGCTACCCCTAGTCCCTCCGGTAAGCGCTACATTCTTACCGTAGTGGACTACGCTACCAGGTACCCAGAGGCTGTCGCCCTATCCAACATACAAGCGGATACGGTAGCGAATGCACTAGTACAGGTGTTCTCCCGGGTAGGATTTCCAAAAGAAATCCTATCCGACCGAGGCACCCAATTTACGGCTGAATTAACCCAACAACTCTGGCAGGTTTGCAAAATTAAGTCCCTCCTGAGCTCCCCATACCACCCCCAGATGAACGGGCTGTGTGAGAGGTTCAATGGGACCCTCAAGCAAATGCTCAAGAAGTTCACTCAGGAATACCGAGACTGGGAACGCTTCCTGCCGCACCTCCTATTTGCTTATCGGGAGGTGCCCCAGGAAACGACAGGGTTCTCTCCCTTCGAGTTGCTCTACGGAAGAAAGGTACGGGGACCCCTAAACCTGATCCAGGAGCACTGGGAGGGAGAGATGGAGGCTGACGGTGTCCCCATTGTGCCATACGTGCTGGAACTCAGGGACCGAATGGAGCAATTAGCCAAATCCATGCGGGCTAATCTCCAGTTGGCCCAGAGAAGACAGAAAGTATGGTACGATCGGGGGGCCCGAAAGAGAATCTTCACCATAGGACAAAAGGTGTTAGTACTTAAGCCGGTGAAGACAGACAAATTGCAGGCGTCCTGGCAGGGTCCCTACCAGATCGTAGAGAAAAGGGGAGACACCACTTATGTGATAGCTAGCTGCCATGACAACAATCTTAGAAAGACATTCCATGTAAACATGCTCAAGGAATATTTTGAGCGACCAGAGAACGTGACGGCCGTATGTTGTTCCCCTCAGGAAGACCCCGACAGTTTACCCATTCCAGACCTATTAGAAAAGAGTCTCCCCACAGGTATAGTGGCGCAGGTTCAGATAGGGGACCGACTTAGCCCCACTGAAAGGGAGCAGCTCAACCAACTCCTCCAGTCCAAACACCTCACCTTCTCCCCGAAGCCAGGGTACACTACTTTAACCACCCACCAGGTAGATACTCCGGGACAAGCTCCCTTGCGCCAGGCTCCATACTGAATCCCCGAAGCAGTTAGGACAGGAATGAAGAAGGAGATCGATGAGATGCTCCAGCTCAGGGTAATTGAGCCCTCCGATAGTCCATGGGCCTCCCCAGTTGTCTTGGTGCCCAAGAAAGATGGGACCACCCGGTTCTGCGTAGACTATCGGAGGCTCAATGAAAATACCGTGATGGACGCTTACCCTATGCCCAGGGTAGACGAGCTACTCGATCGTATAGCCAGGGGAAATTACTTGACCACTATTGACCTCTGCAAAGGTTACTGGCAGATTCCCCTGGCCCCGGAGGCTATCCCCAAGTCGGCATTCGTCACCCCATTCGGCTTATATCAGTTTAGGGTAATGCCGTTTGGGATGAAGAATGCCCCAGCTACATTCCAGCGCTTGGTGGATAGGCTCCTGGATGGCTTCCAGAGTTTTGCTTGCGCCTACCTGGACGACATAGTGATCCACAGTGAGTCCTGGGAGGACCACTTAGCTCATGTGGGAATGGTTCTGGATCAGATCCGGGCTGCTGGCCTAACTCTGAAGCCAGAAAAATGCCACTTTGGGATGGCCGAGGTACAGTACCTGGGTCACCGGGTGGGGTGTGGAAAGCAGCGACCAGAGCCAGCCAAAATAGAAGCTGTCGCCAATTGGCCCACCCCCATCACTAAGACTCAGGTCCTAGCCTTCCTGGGCACGGCAGGGTACTATAGACGGTTCGTACCAGACTACAGCACACTTGCCAAACCCCTGACTGACTTGACCAAGAAGAACTTACCTCGACAGGTCCTGTGGTCTCCCCACTGTGAAACGGCTTTCCAGGCTCTCAAAAATGCTCTAATTAACGCTCCTGTCTTGGCGGCCCCAGCCCTTAACAAACGTTTTATCGTCCATACAGATGCTTCCATGTTTGGGCTGGGAGCTGTCCTCAGCCAAGTAGGCGAAGATGGAGGGGAGCATCCAGTTGCCTACATCAGCCGGAAGCTCCTGCCCCGCGAAGTCAGCTATGCAGCGGTCGAAAAGGAGTGTTTGGCTTTGGTGTGGGCATTAAAGAAATTAACTCCCTATTTATATGTTCAGGAGTTCACTCTGGTCACCGACCATAACCCGTTGGTGTGGCTGAACCGGGTCTCTGGAGATAACGGCAGGCTATTACGTTGGAGCTTATCGTTGCAACCCTTCAATTTCACCATTACTTACAGACCTGGGAAACAGAATGGCAACGCCGACGGGTTGTCCAGACAAACCGACCTCAGCCCCGCATAACCAGCGGTCTGGACAGCCTTAGTCTGCCCCGAAAAGGGGTCAGACCGTGTCTGCCAGAGTGTTCCACAGAAAGGGAGCACTGTTACAGAAGCATTAGTTATTTTGTTGTGAAGAGCTTATTTCCCAGCAGCAATGCCTGAACCAGCAAGCCAGCGCCTAAGAAGGGCTCCAAGAAAACTGTAACAAGTATCATTTCATAAAGAGTTAACTCTTTTTTTTTAGCTTTTAGAAACTATTGCCTAAATACACATTTGCTGGCCTCAGCTCTAAGTTTAGGGATAAACAATCCCATTGTCTAATCACCTCTGGAGCCAGACTTCTAATTGATAAGATGAACTTGTAAACTTGTTATCTTAAGTACTGTAATCCTATTGTGGCCTGTCAAAGGACAGTGCTCTCTATCTAAATGTGTGATGGGGGATTTTGTGCTTCCCCCCCTCTCCCCCTGGGAGTGCCCTGTGTGCATGTAACCTTAATAAAAAGCAGGCTGGGCATCCCAGTCCTGAGTTCTTGTTTGACCCTCAATCGCAGCGTTGACTCGTTTTTGTGGGCAGAAGGGTATCCTAGCTGTACTGCAGCTAAGGGAGATTATTCTATATTTGTGAGACTCATATAGAATACAATGGAAAGCAGCTTCTCCCCTCTTTAGCAATAGGGATCCAGGCTACTAAGCGGTCCATCTCTCAGCGAGACTAAGGGTAACCGTAACACGTGGCATATGTCAATCATCAAGGAGGGACTCACAGTCCTCTGGCTATGAAAGAAGTATCTCGAATACTTGTATGGGCGGAATCCAGCTCCTGTCTAATTTCTGCGGTTCATATCCCAGGTATAGACAATTGGGAAGCGGATTATCTCAGTTGCCAAACGCTACATCCGGGCGAATGGTCTCTTCACCCAGAGGTATTTCTTCAGATTGTTCAAATATGGGGACTTCAAGAAATAGATCTGATGGCTTCTCATCTAAACAAGAAGCTTCCCAGGTATCTGTCCAGATCCAGGGATCCTCAGGCGGAAGCAGTGGATGCATTGTCACTTCCTTGGAAGTATCATCCTGCTTATATCTTTCCGCCTCTAGTTCTTCTTCCAAGAGTGATTTCCAAGATTCTAAAGGAGCGTTCGTTTATTCTGCTGGTGGCTCCAGCATGGCCTTACAGGTTTTGGTATGCGGATCTTGTCCGGATGGCTTCTTGCCAACCGTGGACTCTTCCGTTAAGACCAGACCTTCTATCGCAAGGTCCTTTTTTCCATCAGGATCTCAAATCCTTAAATTTGAAGGTATGGAGATTGAACGCTTGATTCTCAGTCATAGAGGTTTCTCTGACTCCGTAATTAATACTATGTTACAGGCTCGTAAATCTGTATCTAGGATGATATATTATCGAGTCTGGAAGACTTACATTTCTTGGTGTTCTTCTCATCATTTTTCTTGGCATTCTTTTAGAATTCCTAGAATTTTACAGTTTCTTCAGGATGGTTTGGATAAAGGTTTGTCTGCAAGTTCCTTGAAAGGACAAATCTTTGCTCTTTCTGTTCTTTTTTCACAGAAAGATTGCTAGTCTTCCTGATATTCATTGTTTTGTACAAGCTTTGGTTCGTATAAAACCTGTTATTAAGTTAATTTCTCCTCCTTGGAGTTTGAATTTGGTTCTAGGGGCTCTTCAAGCTCCTCCGTTTGAACCTATGCATTCGCTGGATATTAAATTACTTTCTTGGAAAGTTTTGTTTCTTTTGGCCATCTCTTCTGCTAGAAGAGTTTCTGAATTATATGCTCTTTCTTGTAAGTCTCCTTTTCTGATTTTTCATCAGGATAAGACGGTTTTGCGAACTTCATTTAAATTTTTACCTAAGGTTGTGAATTCTAACAACATTAGTAGAGAAATTGTAGTTCCTTCATTGTGTCCTAATCCTAAGAACTCTAAGGAAAGATTGTTGCATTCTTTGGATGTAGTTAGAGCTTTGAAATATTATGTTGAAGCTACTGAAGATTTCCGAAAGACTTCTAGTCTATTTGTTATCTTTTCTGGTTCTAGGAAAGGTCAGAAGGCTTCTGCCATTTCTTTGGCATCGTGGTTAAAGTCTTTGATTCATCATGCTTATGTTGAGTCGGGTAGAACTCCGCCTCAAAGGATTACAGCTCATTCAACTAGGTCAGTCTCTACTTCCTGGGCATTTAGGAATGAAGCTTTGGTTGATCAGATTTGCAAAGCAGCAACTTGGTCTTCTTTGCATACTTTTACTAAATTCTACCATTTTTATGTGTTTTCTTCCTCAGAAGCAGTATTTGGTAGAAAAGTACTTCAGGCAGCTGTTTCAGTTTGATTCATCTGCTTATATTTTCAGTTTTTTTCATTATAAGATTTAAACTTTGTTTTGGGTGTGGATTATTTTTCAGCGGAATTGGCTGTCTTTATTTTATCCCTCCCTCTCTAGTGACTCTTGCGTGGAAGATCCACATCTTGGGTATTCATTATCCCATACGTCACTAGCTCATGGACTCTTGCTAATTACATGAAAGAAAACATAATTTATGTAAGAACTTACCTGATAAATTCATTTCTTTCATATTAGCAAGAGTCCATGAGGCCCACCCTTTTTTTGTGGTGGTTATGATTTTTTTGTATAAAGCACAATTATTCCAATTCCTTATTTTTTATGCTTTCTCACTTTTTTTCTTATCACCCCACTTCTTGGCTATTCGTTAAACTGATTTGTGGGTGTGGTGAGGGGTGTATTTATAGGCATTTTGAGGTTTGGGAAACTTTGCCCCTCCTGGTAGGAATGTATATCCCATACCTCACTAGCTCATGGACTCTTGCTAATATGAAAGAAATGAATTTATCAGGTAAGTTCTTACATAAATTATGTTTTTATGCCTCCCCCTGAGAGTGTCCTTTTTTTGCATGTAACCTCAATAAAAAGCAGGCTGTGTGTTCCAGCACATCAGACCTCTTTTGACCCTCTAACTTGCAGCCTTGACTCATGTTTGTAGGGGACAGCTATAATCACTACAGGGATTGCTATGCTCTTCATACTCCCTTAGCTACTGAGCTCTTGTAAGAGCTCTTGTTCCTGATCCTGCTTCGCTCTACAGAAGGAAGAGGTTCACCTACTGGAGCCTGGTCGTAGGTCCAGGGCGCAGAGCAGACGGCGAGATACCAGCCCAGCAGCGGTGGTTCGTAGAGTCTGCATTACTTATGGTGGCTACGCAGTAGTTATGGTGTCTACGGTAATGATGATCCTTTGGTGAGCGCTAGGAGCATCCTTTTCTACGGTCCAACTTCCAGCCAGCCTGGAGGCAACTGTAACATTTGGCGGCAGCGGTGGGATGGCGTCCTAGCGCAAGAGCAGCACCCCAACTGCACTGGTATCGTAGGAGAGTTATTGAGGGCAACGCTAGCCACTGCGCAGCGTCCCTACCTACAGCAGCATCGAGCTGACAAGACACTGGTCAGAAACCTGTGAAGAGCACCTCAACCGGATCCGTCGCTATGAGGGCGCTGATTTTGTTCCAGAGGTAAAGAGGCGGCTAGTCCGATATGGTCCAGACCCTGCGCAGGAGGTAGTCAGTCGAATCATCCGGGAATTGGATACTGAGAAAGAAGCGGCATGAGCCTTTGAGCACCAACTGTGGAGTTTGAGGGTATGGACACCTGGTCTCCAGCGAGAAAGTGAGTTACAGGGAAAGGAGAGCAGCGACCTCCCTCCCCAGCGGCAGTATACCGTGCAGAGGGAAGAGACAACCGGTCTCCTTCCCCAACCCCAACCAGAGATACCCGAGTCAGCAGGCCTCATAGACTAGTCCTGGGAGGACCCCAGCAGGCAGGTGGAGATGGGACCGCAGTCTCTCTACCGGCCCTACAGGGATGCTGGGCAGGCGGCCCAGATCCCCAGCGACAGACCCAGCTACAGGGAGGGGAGAGCATCGACCTCCCTCCCCAGCCGGAGTGTGCCTTCCAGGGAGAGGAGACAACCGGTCTCTCTCCCCAACCGCAGCATGTTCCACAGGGAGCGGAGAGCATCGACCTCCCTTCCCAACGGCCGCCGGAGTATCAGGAGGAGGAGGTAAGCCAATCTCCCCCTCCCCAGCTAACTCCTAACTTGGGCCCAGGGTTAACAGTGGAGATGTTAACCCCCACGTTCCCTTTGCCACCGGGCAGGATTATGCCCCAATTCCCCCAGCAGAAGAGCTGGCATCAGGACAGAGCGCTGCTGGCCTCTGCCCTACAGATCCCCTTGTTACAGGACTGGCCTGCAAACCCCTCACCCCAGCAGAAGCGCTGGCACCAGGGCAGAGTGCCGCTGGCCTCGGCCCCCCAAGTACCACCAGCTATTTGCCCAGCTGCTCCAGGAAGGCCGAGGATGCTACACTTTCATCCTACAACCTGGAACCTACAGGCCAGTACTACTTATTGTGGGGGGGCTACTTTGCTGCTAATGTTTATTTGTGGGTGGGTTGTGAGACTAACTTAGGCACTGACCGACAGAAGGTCAGGTGCCTGGTTAGTCTCCCTCCAAAAGGGGAGATATGTTACAAACTGCTATTTGTAACTGGCCCTTTAAATGGAAAATTGCCCTGCTTCCCTGGATTGTGGAGAAGCCTATTTGCCAGCCTCCTTCCTCATGACTATGGCCCCTGGAAGATTGTGCCCCTGAAAACGTATTAACTTTTATTGGGTGTATATGGCCCTTTAAGAACCGTCTGGGGACATATTGTGACTTTGGTGAACAATGCCCCTTTAAGACTATGTCCCCAGACCTGTAAAATAACTTGTCCCTGGCTTTCTCCCACTTGGTTCAGTAAATAGGGCTTACTGAACCAAGTACCACACAGGCAGAGTGTTCCACAGAAAGGGAGCACTGTTACAAAAGCATTAGTTTTCATTGTGTGCCATTAAGTGCTATGTGACAGACCCTTCGGTCAGAACTAAAGAGTTAACTTTGTTCAGCTTCAAGAAGCTACTTTCTAAATGCAAGTTTGCTGGCATCAGCTCTAATTAAGTTTAGTGATAAACATTCCCATTGTCTAATCACCTCCAGAGTCAGCCTGATATTTGATAAGATGGACTGCATTGTTTTCTTGTGTGTAACTTGTTATCTGCTGAAGTAATGTTGTGGCCTGTCAAAGGGCGTTGTCTCTCTATCTAAATGTATCAAATGTGTGATTGGGGATTTTATGCCTCCCCCTGAGAGTGTCCTTTTTTTGCATGTAACCTCAATAAAAAGCAGGCTGTGTGTTCCAGCACAACAGACCTCTTCTGACCCTCTAACTTGCAGCCTTGACTCATGTTTGTAGGGGACAGCTATAATTACTACAGGGATTGCTATGCTCTTCATACTCCCTTAGCTACTGAGCTCTTGTAAGAGCTCTTGTTCCTGATCCTGCTTCGCTCTACAGAAGGAAGAGGTTCACCTACTGGAGCCTGGTCGTAGGTCCAGGGCGCAGAGCAGACGGCGAGATACCAGCCCAGCAGCGGTGGTTTGTAGAGTCTGCATTACTTATGGTGGCTACGCAGTAGTTATGGTGTCTACGGTGCTGATGATCCTTTGGTGAGCGCTAGGAGCATCTTTTTCTACGGTCCAACTTCCAGCCAGCCTGGAGGCAACCGTAACACCGTTTTTGAGTTGTGATTTGATGGCAACGTTTTATTAAATCTAGGTCAAAGGGGGTTGATTCTGCCACAAGACTCAATCTTAATTTTCCCACAAAGGCACTGTTATTAATGATTAATAATGAATGTTTATCACAGAAAACCAAAATGGGTTAATAAGGTTAATGGAGTCAATGGGGCCTATCTACCCCGTGTTTCTGGCGAGCCTGCAGGCTCGCCAGAAACAACAGTTATGAAGCAGCTGTCACAAAGACCGATGCGCCATAATCTGTCCGCCTGCTCTGAGCAGGCGGACAGACATCGCCAGAAATCAACCCGATCGAGTGCGATCGGTTTGATTGACACCCCCCTGCTGGGGGCCCATTGGCCGCGAGTCTGCAGGGGGCGGCGTTGCACCAGCAGCTCTTGTGAGCTGCTGGTGCAATGCTGAATATCACGAGCGTATTGCTCGCCGTATTCAGCTAGGTCTGACGGACCTGATCCGCACTTTGTGTGTTGCAGTTTGATAGTAGTGTGTAGTGAGTAGTGTTTCTGATTAAACAATCTGAATGGCATTTGTATATGGGCAAGATAGTTATAATAGGCATGTTTGTTCTTTTAACCCCTTAACGACCAAGAACGTGCTAGGTACGTCCTGCAAAAACTGTCAGTTAGTGACAATGGACTTACCTGGCACGCCCTTTGTTCTAATTGAGTGCCGGAAGCGATTGTGATCGCTTCCAGCAGCTCTCAGGGTATTGCAGTGATGCCTCGATATTGAGGCATCATGCAATACCCTTTTTCAAGCATCCGATGCATAGAGCCATTCTGTGGCCCTCTCTGCACCGGTAGCGATGGTACCAATCGTTGGTGGGTGGGAGCTAAGCAGGGAGGCAGGTGGGCCACCCATCGCTACCCGGCATCCGATTCCTGTAAGTGCAGTGTGCACCCCGGGTGCCGGGAGTGTGTGGGGGCGAGCCTGGGGTGTGTGTGTGTGTGCAAGCGCGCAGCAACCACTGCCACCAATGATCCAGGGAATTGTATCGTGAGAGGGAGGGGGGTAAAAATAAATATCGAAGGATCTGGGAGGGGGCAGCTACACTACAGAAAAAGCTATAATTTATAAAAATAAATTTAAAAAACTTGTTTTTGGGGGCAAACTGGGTACTAGCAGACAGCTGCCAGTACCCAAGACGGCGGCAAATAGGTAAGGGGGAGGGTTAGAGAGCTGTTTGAGTGGGATTAGGGAGGTTGGGGGCTAAGGGGGGTCCATCACAGCTGTATTGGTTAAAAAAAATAAAAAATTTTTTTTAGTACTGGCAGACTTTCTGCCAGTACTTAAGATGTCAGGGACAATTGTGGGGTGGGGGGAGGGAAGGGAGCTGTTTGGGAATGATCAGGGGGTGGGATGTGTCAGGTGGGAGGCTGATCTCTACACTAAAGCTAAAATTAACCCTGCAAGCTCCCTACAAGCTACCTAATTAACCCCTTCACTGCTGGGCATAATAAAAGTGTGGTGTGCAGCGGCATTTAGTGTCCTTCTAATTGCCAAAAAGCAACCCCAAAGCCATATATTTCTGCTATTTCTAAACAAAGGGGATCCCAGAGAAGCATTTACAACCATTTGTGCCATAATTGCACAAGCTGTTTGTAAATAATTTCAGTGAGAAACCTTTCTGCTAGATTACGAGTTGTGCGTTAGGGTAAAAAAGCAGTGTTAAGAGGTCCTAACGCTGCTTTTTTGTGCCCGCTGGTATTACGAGTCTTGCAGGTTTAGGGTCACCGCCCACTTCTTTGGCCTTACCGCAAAACGACTTACGTAAACTTTGTAAAGTCTTTTTTCTATGGGACTTCCATAGCGCTGATATTACGAGTCTGTCCTGGGAGGCCAAAAAGTGAGCGGTACACCCTACCCTGTCAAGAGTCCTAACGCATTTTAAAGTCAGTAGTTTTATGGTACAACGCCGTAACATAAAACTTATAACTTATAACCCCTAAACCGAGGCCCTCCGGCATTGCAAATACTAAAATAAAAATTTTAACCCCTAATCTGCCGCTCCGGACACCGCCGCCACCTATATTATACTTATGAACCCCTATTCTGCTGCCCCCTACATCTACGTTATATTTATTAACCCCTATTCTGCTGCCCCCAACATCTACGTTATATTTATTGACCCCTAATATGCTGCCCCCAACGTCGCCGCCACTATAATAAACATATTAACCCCTAAACCGCTGCACCACCGCCTCACAAACATTAGTTAAATATTATTAATCCCTAATCTGCCGGCCCTAACATCGCCACCATCTACGTTACATCTACGTTACATCTACGTTATATTTATTAACCCCTAATCTGCCACCCCCAATGTCGCTCCCACTATATTAAAGTTATTAACCCCTAAACCTAAGTCTAACCCTAAACCTAACACCCCCTAACTTAAATATAATTTAAATAAATCTAAATAAATATTACTATCATTAACTAAATTATTCCTATTTAAAACTAAATACTTACATATAAAATAAACCCTAAACTAGCTACAATATAACTAACTGTAGCTAGTTTAGGATTTATTTTTATTTTACAGGCAAGTTTGTATTTATTTTAACAAGGTAGAATAATTATTAAATAGTTATTAACTATTTAATAACTACCTAGCTAAAATAAAGACAAAAGTACCTGTAAAATAAAACCTAACCTAAGTTACAATAACACCTAACACTACACTATAATTAAATAAATTATCTAAATTAAATACAATTACCTACATTAAATTGAATTAGCTAAGGACAAACCCCCCCCACTAAATTACAGAAAATAATAAACAAATTACAGAAATTTAAACTAATTACACCTAATCTAATAGCCCTATTAAAATAAAAAAGCCCCCCCAAAATAAAAAAAAAAACCTAGCCTAAACTAAACTACCAATTCTATCAGCCAATTGGAATTAAGGTAGAAACAATCCTATTGGCTGATGCAATCAGCCAATAGGATTGAAGTTAAATCCTGTTGGCTGATCCAATCAGCCAATAGGATTGAGCTTGCATTCTATTGGCTGTTCCAATCAGCCAATAATTGTATTTAATTTAGTTAATTTAATTATAGAGTAGTGATAGCTGTTATTGTAACTTAGGTTAGGTTTTATTTTACAGGTAAATGTGTCTTTATTTTAACTAGGTAGTTATTAAATAGTTAATAACTATTTAATAATTGTTCTACCTAGTTAAAATAAATACAAACTTGCCTGTAAAATAGAAATAAATCCTAAACTAGCTACAATGTAACTATTAGTTATATTGTAGCTATCTTAGGGTCTATTTTACAGGTAAGTATTTAGTTTTAAATAGGAATAGTAATATTTATTTAGATTTATTTAAATTATATTTAAAGGTAAGGTAAAGTTGATAACACTACTTAACGCTATGTGTACTAGTATAAAAAAAAAACATAAGTTTCATTCATCAATTCTAAATTATCAATCCGAAATATACCTTTCTCTACCTTTCAAACATTGTCCTGTGTCTAATCTTTCGTCCGCCCGACATTTTGCTTGATTTGATTGACATCCGCTAGCTAGATTACTATCCAATCCGCTGTTTCCCCTACAGGGGTTTAGCCCAGCAATTCTGATGTCAATTCTGACGTCACTCGCCGATTGAGCGCATGCGCTGGACTCGACTCAACCCACTTCAGCCTGAGCTCGTTCATGAGTAGCGCATGCGCAGTGCTAGCGGTGTAGCAATCGCTTTGTTTTGATTCATTGTAACCATTTGTAAGATCGCGCCGCAAGTGTGGGTAAGATATCAAGCTCCTTATGTTTCTAATGAACCGCAATGTAAAAGTGGCGCATGCGCATACGATAGTGACTCTGTGAACGCGCAAAAAACCTGACGACAACAAAGGGGTGAGAACGCTTCCTGTAATAACAGAGATAAACACAGAAGTGGCATGGGGGAGGAGGATTGAATACAACGCTTGCAAATAAAAAGTTTGGATTACAGGTAAAATAAATAATCTTTAAAAAAAAAAAGTTAGCGACTACATTATTCTTGATATTTACTATCAATATATGATTCCAATAAATTGAAACTTTACCTTACCTTTAAGTTAGGGGGTGTTAGGTTTAGGGTTAAACTTAAGTTTAGGGGTTAATAACTTTAATATAGTGCCAGCGACGTTGGGGGTAGCAGATTAGGGGTTAATAAATTTAGGTAGGTGGCGGCGCTGTTAGGGCCGGCAGATTAGGGGTTTATAATATTTAACTAATGTTTGTGAGGCGGGAGTGTGGCTGTTTAGGGGTTAATATGTTTATTATAGTGGCGGCAACATTGGGGACGGCAGATTAGGGGTTAATAAGTGTAGGTAGGTGGCGGCGACATTGGGGGCGGCAGATTAGGGGTTAATAAATATAATGTAGGTGTCGGCGATGTTGGGGGCAGCAGATTAGGGGTTCATAAGTATAATGTAGGTGGCGGCTGTGTCCGGAGTGGCAGATTAGGGGTTAATAAGAATAATGTAGGTGGCGGTGATGTCGGGGGCAGCAGATTAGGGGTTAATAAGTGTAAGATTAGGGGTGTTTAGGCTCGGGGTTCATGTTAGGGTGTTAGGTGTAAACATAAATTTTATTTCCCCATAAGAATCAATGGGACTGCGTTAGGGAGCTTTACGCTGCTTTTTTGCAGGTGTTAGACTTTTTTTTAGCCGGCTCTCCCCGTTGATTCCTATGGGGAAATCTTTCACGAGCACCTTACACCAGCTCACCGCTGACTTAAGCAGCGCTGGTATTGGAGTGCGGTAATGAGCAAAATTTTGCTCAATGCTCACTTCTTGTCTTTTAACGACGGGTTTCTGAAAACTCGTTTTTAATACCAGCGCTACAGGTAAGTGAGCGGTGAGGGAAAACTGCTCGTTAGCACCGCACAGCCTCTAACGCAAAACTCTTAATCTAGGTGTTAGTTTGTGAAAACATTTGTAAAAAAGTAAACTATATTTTTTATTTGATCGCTTTTGGTAGTGAAATGGTGGCATGAACTATACCAAAATGTGCCTAGATCAATACTTTGGGTTGTCTACTACACTACACTAAAGCTAAAATTAACCCTTCAAGCTCCCAAATTAACCCCTTCACTGCTGGGCATAATACACGTGTGGTGCGCAGCGGCATTTTGCGGCCTTCTAATTACCAAAAAGCAACGCCAACGCCATATATGTCTGCTATTACTGAACAAAAGGGATCCCACAGAGGCATTTGCAATTTGTGCCATAATTGTACAAGCTGGTTATAAATAATTTCAGTGAGAAACATAAAATTGTGAATTTTTTTTTTTTTTTTTTTAATTTGATCACATTTGGCGGGGAAATGGTGGCATGAAATATACCAAAATGTGCCTAGATCAATACTTTGGGTTGTCTACTACACTACACTAAAGCTAAAATTAACCCTACAAGCTCCCAAATTAACCCCTTCACTGCTGGGCATAATACACGTGTGGCGCGCAGCAGCATTTAGCGACCTTCTAATTACCAAAAAGTAACGCCAACTCCATATATGTCTGCTATTACTGAACAAAGGGGATCCCACAGAGGCATTTACAATTTGTGCCATAATTGCACAAGCTGGTTATAAATAATTTCAGTGAGAAACATAAAATTGTGAAAAATTTAACATTTTTTTTAATTTGATCGCATTTGGCGGTGAAATGGTGGCATGAAATATACCAAAATGGGCCTAGATCAATACTTTGGGATGTCTTCTAAAATAAAATCTATACATGTCAATGGATATTCAGGGATTCCAGACAGATATCAGTGTCCCAATGTAACTAGCGCTAATTTTGAAAAAAAGTGGTTTGGAAATAGCAAAGTGCTACTTGTATTTATGGCCCTATAACTTACAAAAAAAGCAAAGAACATGTAAACATTGGATATTTCTAAACTCAGGACAAAATTTAGAAACTATTTAGCATGGGTGTTTTTTTGGTCGTTGTAGAATGTATAACAGATTTTTTTCCATTTTTTCATCATATTTTATCATTTTATTTATAGTAAATTATAAGATATCATGAAAATAATGATATCTTTAAAAAGTGCATTTAAAAAACTGTATATAATATGTGTGGGTACAGCAAATGAGTAAGAGGAAAATTACAGCTAAACACAAACACAGCAGAAATGTAAAAATAGCCTTGGTCCCAAACGGTTAGAAAATGGAAAAGTGCTGTGGTCCTTAAGGGGTTAATATTTAAAACATTCTACTTTATTTTTTTTCCTAAATTAATTGAGAACATCTTATTTTCCAATTTGGTAAAAGTTTGATTTAAAATCAAGAAGAATACTGTGGAAAATGAATAAGAAGAAAGTGGCTGCAATGTATATCATCTTCTAAAACGGGATTTTAACAGTTCTTGTACTGTAAATTATGAAACCACTAATTTTCAAGATTTAAAATATCACCAAAGGTTCCACACCTCACTGTACAGAAGGAGGTTTGTCTTGTTTGAATTTCTACTATTGTAAGAATATGGGGAAACGAATGATTATAGATAATGTAAATCATGATTTTAAAATCACGACATCCCAATAAACAAGACGGGACACCAAACTGTTAAATGCCGATTACAAATATGTGATTGCAGATAGAAATCCCATATTAAGACAAAATGACTCTTACAATAACAAAAATGATCATATGAAATAAACATTTGAAAATTGCGCCTTTTCTAGATGATGCGGTTGTGATATCCGCTTTCTTTTGTTTCTTGCAGATCACATTTGATTACTGGATATGAAATATATGTCTATTAAATAGCGGGAGCAGTAAAACAGCCTATAAACACAATTGAGATCAACCCCAAAATGACTATTTTAAATGCTTTATTTTTTGTGTAGATCTATAGGCCTCTATTTATCAAGCCATCAACCGCAAATACGCTGGAATTCCACAGCGTATTTGTGGCGAGACTGATTCGCCATAGTTATCAAGCCCTACAGACCGGCAAAAGTAGAATATAGTGACGTAACATACGATCCGCCGGACTCAGTCCGACACAGATCGATGGTTACGTCACTACAGGTGTTCCGAACGCAAGTTCGGCACAATCTGACTACGTTTGGAAGTTATCAAAGAACAACCAGGTACGCTCGCCACTATTCCGGCCCAGCGTACCTGGTTTTCAAACCGCGGCGGATCCCATAGGAATCAATGGGAGTCTGACAGCAGCGAAAGCTCATGTTCGGTGCTGCCCAATATCCCATTGATTCCTATGGGAAGTGTCTGCACCTAACATGTACCCCGAGTCTAAACACCCCTAATCTGCCCCCCCTTACACCGCCGCCACCTACTTTATACTTATTAACCCCTAAATCGCCGCCCCGACACCGCCGTCACCTACATTATACTTATTAACCCCTAAACCGCCGCTCCTGGACCCCGCCACAACTATAATACATTTATAAACCTCTAAACTGCCGCTCCCTGCCCCCGCCGCCACCTACATTATACCTATTAACCCCTAATCTGCCGCCCCCTATACCGCTGCCCCCTACATAAAGTTATTAACCCCTATCCTTAACCCCTATCCTGCCGATCCCGGACCCCGCCGCAAATAAATTAATTGTTTAACCCCTAAACTGCCGCTCCCGGAGCCCACCGCCACCTACATTATATTTATTAACCCCTAATCTGCCCCCCACCTACATTATATCTATTAACCCCTAAACCTAAGTCTAACCCTAACACCCCCTAACTTAAATATTATTTAAATTAATCTAGATAAATATTCCTATAATTAAATAACTTATTCCTGTTTAAAACTAAATACTTACCTATAAAATAAACCCTAAGATAGCTACAATATAACTAATAGTTACATTGTAGCTATCTTAGGGTTTATTTCTCCTGTTAAGTGTAGTCAGTCCACGGGTCATCCATTACTTATGGAATATTTCTCTTCCTAACAGGAAACTGCAAGAGAATTACCCAGCAGAGCTTGCTATATAGCTCCTCCCCTCACCTATCATACTCAGTCATTCTCTTGCAGCCTAACTAGATAGGAAGCTGTGAGAGATCTGTGGTGTTTTTTTAACTTAGTTTATTTCTACAATCAAAAGTTTGTTATTTTTAAATGGCACCGGAGTGTGCTGTTTATTCTCAGGCAGCATTAGAGGAAGAATCTGCCTGGGTTTTTTTCTATGGTCTTAGCAGACGTAACTAAGACCCACTGGCTGTTCTCATCTGAGGAAAAGTGAGGTAACTTCAGAGAAGGGGAATAGCATGCAGGGTCCCCCTGCAACAAAGAGGTATGTGCAGTAAATTATTTTCTGAGGAATGGAATTGACTGAGAAAATACTGCTGATACCATTGTAAAGTAAGTTCAGCCTTAAATGCAGCGATAGCGACTGGTATCAGGCTGATGTGTGTGTGTGCACTGAATGTATTTTCTAAGGAATGGAATTGACTCTGAAAATACTGTAAATACTGAAATAATGTATGAGCCTTAACTGCAGTAAAAGCGACTGGTAGCAGGCTTGTAAATAATAATACATAACTTTTAAATGTATGTTTAAAACGTTTACTGGCATGTTAATCGTTTTTTGTGAGGTACTTGGTGATAAAACTTATTGGGGCTTGATTTTTACCACATGGCCATTTTTGTTTTCTGCATAGAAACAGTTTCTGAGCTTCCCCACTGTTGTAATATGAGTGGGAGGGGCCTATTTTAGCGCTTTTTTTGCGCAGTAAAAATTCAGTCACAATCTGTCTACTTCATCCTCCATGATCCAGATCGTCTCTAGAGAGCTCAGGGGTCTTCAAAATCCATTTTGAGGGAGGTAATCAGTCACAGTAGTCCTGTGACAGTGTATTTGACTGTGAGAAAAACGTTAATTATATAATTGTTATCCGTTTTTGGGTACTAAGGGGTTAATCATCCATTTGCTGGTGGGTGCAATCCTTTGCTAACTTAATACATTTACTGTGAAAATTTGGTTGCTATAACTATTTTTGATCATTGTTATTTCAACTGTGTCAGTTTTTCTGTGCTTCTTAAAGGCACAGTAACGTTTTTTATATTGCTTGTAAATTAATTTTGAAAAGTTTTTCCAAGTTTGCTAGTCTCATTGCTAGTTTGTTTAAACATGTCTGACTCAGATGAATCTCTTTGTTCACTATGTTTAAAGGCCACTGTGGAGCCCAATAGAAATTTGTGTACCAATTGCATTGATGCTACTTTGAATAAAAGTCAATCTTTACATGTAAAGAAATTATCACCAGACGACGAGGGGGAAGTTATGCCGACTAACTCTCCTCACGTGTCAGTACCTGCGCCTCCCGCTCAGGAGGTGCGTGACTTTGTGGCGCCAAGTACATCAGGGAGGCCCTTACAAATCACTTTGCAAGACATGGCTACTGTTATGACAGAAGTATTATCTAAGTTGCCAGATTTAAGAGGCAAGCGCGATAGCTCTGGGTTAAGGATAGAGCGCGCAGATGAGATGAGAGCCATGTCAGATACTGCGTCACAGTTTGCAGAACGTGAGGACGGAGAGCTTCATTCTGTGGGTGACGGATCTGATCCAGGGAGACTGGATTCAGAGATTTCCAATTTTAAATTTAAGCTAGAGAACCTCCGAACATTGCTAGGGGAGGTATTAGCGGCTCTGAATGATTGTAACACGGTTGCAATTCCAGAGAAATTATGTAGGTTGGATAAATACTATGCGGTACCGGTGTATACTGACGTATTTCCTATACCAAAAAGGTTTACAGAGATTATTAGCAAGGAGTGGGATAGACCTGGTGTGCCTTTTACCCCTCCTCCCATATTTAGGAAAATGTTTCCTATTGACGCCACCACACGAGACTTATGGCAGACGGTCCCTAAGGTGGAGGGAGCAGTTTCTACTTTAGCTAAGCGTACCACTATCCCGGTGGAGGATAGTTGTGCCTTTTCAGATCCAATGGATAAAAAATTAGAGGGTTACCTTAAGAAAATGTTTGTTCAACAAGGTTTTATTTTACAGCCCCTTGCATGCATTGCGCCTGTCACTGCTGCGGCAGCATTCTGGTTTGAGTCTCTGGAAGAGGCCATTCGCTCAGCTCCATTGAATGAAATAATGAACAAGCTTAAAACACTTAAGCTAGCTAACGCATTTGTTTCTGATGCCGTTGTGCATTTAACCAAACTTACGGCTAAGAACTCCGGATTCGCCATCCAAGCGCGCAGAGCGCTATGGCTTAAATCCTGGTCAGCTGACGTGACTTCTAAATCGCTTAATATTCCTTTCAAAGGGCAGACCTTATTCGGGCCCGGCTTGAAAGAAATTATTGCTGACATTATGGGAGGTAAGGGCCATGCTCTACCTCAGGACAGGGCCAAATCAAAGGCCAAACAGTCTAATTTTCGTGCCTTTCGTAACTTCAAGGCAGGAGCAGCATCAACTTCCTCCGCTCCAAAACAGGAAGGAGCTGTTGCTCGTTACAGGCAGGGCTGGAAAGTTAACCAGTCCTGGAACAGGGGCAAGCAGGCCAAGAAACCTGCTGCTGCCCCCAAGACAGCATGAAGAGAGGGCCCCCTATCCGGAAACGGATCTAGTGGGGGGCAGACTTTCTCTCTTCGCCCAGGCTTGGGCAAGAGATGTCCAGGATCCCTGGGTGTTGGAGATCATATCCCAGGGATATCTCCTGGACTTCAAGTCTTCTCCTCCACGGGGGAGATTTCATCTTTCAAGGTTATCAGCAAATCAAACAAAGAAAGAGGCGTTTCTACGCTGTGTACAAGACCTCTTACTAATGGGGGTAATCCACCCAGTTCCGCGGACGGAACACGGGCAGGGATTCTATTCAAATCTATTTGTGGTTCCCAAAAAAGAGGGAACCTTCAGACCAATCTTGGACTTAAAAATCCTAAACAAATTTCTAAGAGTTCCATCATTCAAAATGGAGACTATTCGAACCATCCTTCCCATGATCCAAGAGGGTCAGTACATGACCACGGTGGACTTAAAGGATGCCTACCTTCACATACCGATTCACAAGGACCATTACCGGTATTTGAGATTTGCCTACCTAGACAGGCATTACCAGTTTGTAGCTCTTCCCTTCGGATTAGCTACGGCTCCAAGAATCTTTACAAAAATTCTAGGATCACTTCTGGCGGTACTAAGACCGCGAGGCATAGCGGTGACTCCGTACCTAGACGACATTCTGATACAAGCGTCAAGTTTTCAAACTGCCAAGTCTCATACAGAGATAGTTCTGGCATTTCTGAGGTCGCATGGGTGGAAGGTGAACGTGGAAAAGAGTTCTCTATTACCACTTACAAGAGTTCCCTTTCTAGGGACTCTTATAGATTCTGTAGAGATGAAAATTTACCTGACAGAGGCCAGGTTATTAAAACTTCTAAATGCTTGCCGTGTCCTTCACTCCATTCCACACCCGTCAGTAGCTCAGTGCATGGAAGTAATCGGCTTAATGGTAGCGGCAATGGACATAGTACCATTTGCGCGCCTGCATCTCAGACCGCTGCAATTGTGCATGCTAAGTCAGTGGAACGGGGATTACTCAGATTTGTCCCCCCTACTAAATCTGGATCAAGAGACCAGAGATTCTCTTCTATGGTGGCTTTCTCGGCCACATCTGTCCAAGGGGATGACCTTTCGCAGGCCAGATTGGACGATTGTAACAACAGACGCCAGCCTTCTAGGCTGGGGAGCAGTCTGGAATTCCCTGAAAGCTCAGGGATTATGGACTCAGGAGGAGAAACTCCTCCCAATAAATATTCTGGAGTTAAGAGCAATATTCAATGCTCTCCTAGCTTGGCCTCAGTTAGCAACTCTGAGGTTCATCAGATTTCAGTCGGACAACATCACGACTGTGGCTTACATCAACCATCAAGGGGGAACCAGAAGTTCCCTAGCGATGGTGGAAGTTTCAAAGATAATTTGCTGGGCAGAGTCTCACTCTTGCCACCTGTCAGCGATCTACATCCCAGGCGTGGAGAACTGGGAGGCGGATTTTCTAAGTCGCCAGACTTTTCATCCGGGAGAGTGGGAACTTCATCCGGAGGTCTTTGCTCAACTGGTTCGTCGTTGGGGCAAACCAGATCTGGATCTTATGGCGTCTCTTCAGAACGCCAAGCTTCCTTGTTACGGATCCAGGTCCAGGGACCCGGGAGCGGTGCTGATAGATGCTCTGACAGCCCCTTGGGTCTTCAACATGGCTTATGTGTTTCCACCATTCCCAATGCTTCCTCGTTTGATTGCCAAGATCAAACAGGAGAGAGCTTCGGTGATTCTGATAGCGCCTGCGTGGCCACGCAGGACCTGGTATGCAGACCTAGTGGACATGTCGTCCTGTCCACCGTGGTCTCTGCCTCTGAGACAGGACCTTCTAATTCAGGGTCCTTTCAAACATCCAAATCTAATTTCTCTGAGGCTGACTGCATGGAGATTGAACGCTTGATTCTATCAAAGCGTGGTTTCTCGGAGTCGGTTATTGATACCTTAATACAGGCTAGGAAGCCTGTTACCAGAAAAATTTACCATAAAATATGGCGTAAATATTTACATTGGTGCGAATCCAAGAGTTACTCATGGAGTAAGGTTAGGATTCCTAGGATATTGTCCTTTCTACAAGAGGGTTTAGAAAAGGGCTTATCTACTAGTTTGTTAAAGGGACAGATTTCTGCTCTGTCTATTCTTCTACACAAACGTCTGGCTGAAGTTCCAGACGTTCAGGATTTCTGTCAGGCTTTAACTAGGATTAAGCCTGTGTTTAAGTCTGTTGCTCCGCCGTGGAGCTTAAACTTAGTTCTTAATGTTCTTCAAGGCGTTCCATTTGAACCCCTTCATTCCATTGATATCAAGTTGTTATCTTGGAAAGTTCTATTTTTGATGGCTATTTCCTCGGCTCGAAGAGTCTCTGAGTTATCTGCCTTACATTGTGATTCTCCTTATCTGATTTTCCATTCAGACAAGGTAGTTCTGCGTACTAAACCTGGGTTCTTACCTAAGGTAGTTACTAACAAGAATATCAATCAAGAGATTGTTGTTCCATCTCTGTGTCCTAACCCTTCTTCAAAGAAGGAACGACTTTTGCATAATCTGGACGTAGTCCGTGCCCTGAAATTCTATTTGCAGGCAACTAAGGATTTTCGTCAAACTTCTTCCCTGTTTGTCGTTTACTCTGGACAGAGGAGAGGTCAAAAGGCTTCGGCTACCTCTCTCTCTTTTTGGCTTCGTAGCATAATACGATTAGCCTATGAGACTGCTGGACAGCAGCCTCCTGAAAAGATTACAGCTCATTCTACTAGAGCTGTGGCTTCCACCTGGGCCTTTAGAAATGAGGCCTCTGTTGAACAGATTTGCAAGGCTGCGACTTGGTCTTCGCTTCACACTTTTTCAAAATTTTACAAATTTGACACTTTTGCTTCCTCGGAGGCTGTTTTTGGGAGAAAGGTACTTCAGGCAGTGGTTCCTTCTGTTTAATGTTCCTGCCTTGTCCCTCCCTTCATCCGTGTACTTTAGCTTTGGTATTGGTATTCCATAAGTAATGGATGACCCGTGGACTGACTACACTTAACAGGAGAAAACATAATTTATGCTTACCTGATAAATTCCTTTCTCCTGTAGTGTAGTCAGTCCACGGCCCGCCCTGTTTTTACGGCAGGTCTAAATTTTAATTAAACTCCAGTCACCACTGTACCCTATGGTTCCTCCTTTCTCGTATGCTTGGTCGAATGACTGAGTATGATAGGTGAGGGGAGGAGCTATATAGCAAGCTCTGCTGGGTAATTCTCTTGCAGTTTCCTGTTAGGAAGAGAAATATTCCATAAGTAATGGATGACCCGTGGACTGACTACACTACAGGAGAAAGGAATTTATCAGGTAAGCATAAATTATGTTTTTTATTTTACAGGCAACTTTGTATTTATTTTAACTAGGTACAATAGCTATTAAATAGTTATTAACTATTTAATAGCTACCTAGTTAAAATAAATACAAATTTACCTGTAAAATAAAACCTAACCTAAGTTACAATTACACCTAACACTATACTATCATTAAATAAATTAAATTAATTAAATACAATTACCTACAATTAAATAAAAATAACTAAAATTAACTAAAGTACAAAAAAAACCTCTAAATTACAGAAAATAAAAAAGAATTACAAGAAGTTTAAACTAATTACACCTAATCTAAGCCCTCTAATAAAATAAAAAATCCCCCCAAAATAATAAAATTCCCTACCCTATACTAAATTACAAATAGCCCTTAAAAGGGCTTTTTGCGGGGAATTGCCCCAAAGTAATCAGCTCTTTTACCTGTAAAAAAAGAAATACACCCCCCCAACATTAAAACCCACCACCCACACCCAACCTTATTCTAAAACCCACCCAAACCCCCCTTAAAAAAACCTAACACTACCCCCCTGAAGATCACCCTACCTTGAGCCGTCTTCACCCAGCGGGGCCTAAGTCCTCAACGAATCTGGGCGAAGTGGTCCTCCAGATGGGCAGAAGTCTTCATCCAATCCGGCCAGAAGAGGTCCTCCAGATGGGCAGTAGTCTTCATCCAAGCGGCATCTTCTATCTTATTCCATCCGACGAGGAGCGGCACCATCTTGAAGACATCCGACGCGGAGCATCCATCCATCCCGATGACTAAACGTCGAATGACGGTTCCTTTAAATGACGTCATCCAAGATGGCGTCCCTTGAATTCCGATTGGCTGAGGACTTAGGCCCGGCTGGTTGAAGACGGCTCAAGGTAGGGTGATCTTCAGGGGGTTAGTGTTAGGTTTTTTTAAGGGGGGTTTGGGTGGGTTTTAGAATAAGGTTGGGTGTGGGTGGTGGGTTTTAATGTTGGGGGGGTGTATTTCTTTTTTCACAGGTAAAAGAGCTGATTACTTTGGGGCAATGCCCCGCAAAAAGCCCTTTTAAGGGCTATTTGTAATTTAGTATAGGGTAGGGAATTTTATTATTTTGGGGGGATTTTTTATTTTATTAGGGGGCTTAGATTAGTTGTAATTAGTTCAAACTTCTTGTAATTCTTTTTATTTTCTGTAATTTAGAGTTAGTTTTTTTTGTACTTTAGTTAATTTTAGTTATTTTTATTTAATTGTAGGTAATTGTATTTAATTAATTTAATTTATTTAATGGTAGTACAGTGTTAGGTGTAATTGTAACTTAGGTTAGGTTTTATTTTACAGGTATATTTGTATTTATTTTAACTAGGTAGCTATTAAATAGTTAATAACTATTTAATAGCTATTGTACCTAGTTAAAATAAATACAAACTTACCTGTAAAATTAAAATAAACCCTAAGATAGCTACAATGTAACTATTAGTTATATTGTAGCTATCTTAGGGTTTATTTTATAGGTAAGTATTTAGTTTTAAATAGGAATAATTTATTTAATTATAGGAATATTTATTTAGATTAATTTAAATAATATTTAAGTTAGGGGGTGTTAGGGTTAGACTTAGGTTTTGGGATTAATAGATATAATTTAGGTGGCAGCGGTGTAGGGGGGCAGATTAGAGGTTAATAAATGTAATGTAGGTGGCGGGGTCCGGGATCGGCAGGATAGGGGTTAATAACTTTATGTAGGTGGCGGCGGTATAGGGGGCGGCAGATTAGGGGTAAATAGAGTGGCGGGAGTGGCGGTTTAGGGGTTAATATATTTATTATAGTTGCGGCGGGGTCTGGGAGCGGCGGGTTAGGGGTTAATATATTTATAGTTGCGGCGGGGTCGGGGAGCGGCGGGTTAGGGGTTAATATATTTATTATAGTTGCGGCGGGGTCCGGGAGCGGCGGTTTAGGGGTTAATATATTTATTATAGTTGCAGCAGAGTCCGGGAGCGGCGGTTTAGGGGTTAATATATTTATTATAGTTGCGGTTTAGGGGTTAATAAGTTTATTTTGGTGCGGTGGGCTCCGGGAGCGGCGGTATAGGGGGTAAAATAGTATAGTATAGTGTGGGTGCTTAGTGACAGGCTATCAAGAAAGCTGCGAATAAGCCGAAGAGCAGCGAGATCGATGACTGTCAGTTAACAACAGTCCGCTGCTCATCGCACCGTACTTGGTGCGCGGCTTTTTGACAGCTTTCTTGATAAATATGGCGAATGTATTCAGGTCCGCGGCGGCGATGTTAGGCGAGCTTAGGCGAGCGTATTGGGGCCGGCGAGCCGTATTGGGGCCGGCGAATGCAGGTAAGTAGACAGCTTGATAACTAGAGGCCATAGAAATGCATGGATTAATTGTTGATATACAGTATACGATGCATACTTAAAAATTACTTCAAAGTTCCTTTCATTTTTTTACATGCAATCCACAATGTTCTGTAATTGGAAGCACTTTTCATGCACTCTTCATTTTACATGGACCTCTCTATTTGTCTCCTGTTTGTTCTTCAGGTCTACGCTATATTAGTCAGTCACCCTCCTTCCACTACCGATCACCTGACACCAACGCCTGTCTCATATACAGCTGGCTTCTACAGGATACCTGTCATTGGCTTAACGACTCGCATGTCTATATATTCTGATAAGGTAATGTCTGTGTGTTGTACTTTAAATTCTCGTAATAACAGTAGAAAATATGAATTCACAAGGAGAACAATGTTGATATATGGTATTTCATTCTGATTCTGATTAAAACATATAGAAAAAAGTACATATGATCGAATGATACATTTGTGCAGGAAATAATGCAGATAGATATCCATATGGCTTGAATGTAAATGAGCATAAACAATAGCCCCAATAGCATGCACTGTTAATTGTTTTATGTACAGCATAGAGCAGATAACAGTATATTTAATATTGCAGGATAGACTATTGATAACTGGATAGTTGTCATAGCAGTACAGAATGTAGGTAATTGTATATTTTGATGATAGCACACACATAATTAAAGTTAAAATATACTGAACAGAATGTAGATGATAACATGGACACAATATGCAGGATAGAATGATTAGAATTATTTATTTATTTATAGATAGATAGATAGATAGATAGATAACACTATGGTCCCTTCTTCATGCCCTTACTCATAACCAAATGAATGTTGAATGTACGGTATATCATTTAGATGATTGAAGGTAGGCATGGGTTTTCGGATAATTTGTTATGATCCAAATGACGAATAAGGTGTCCGCTGGCCTCGGCATTCGGCTCTTGATTTAATCTTATAAAAATGCAACACACTATGATCTGGATTTGCACAAATCTTACAACCCCAATTCTGAAAAGGTTGGAACAGTATGGAAAAAGCAAAAAAAAATAAAAAATAGTCATTTGAAATTTCAGTTCACCTTGTACTATGTTGAAAACACATTCGGCTAGATTACGAGTCTTGCGTTAGACTTAAAAAGCACAGTTGAGAGGTCCCAAAGCTGCTTTTTAACGCCCGCTTGTATTACGAGTCTGACAGGAGAGGGTCTACCGCTCACTTTTCTTCCGCGACTCGAGCATACCGCAAATCCCCTTACGTCAATTGTGTATCCTATCTTTTTAATGGGATTTTCCTAACGCCGGTATTACGAGTCTTGGAAGAAGTGAGCGGTAGACCCTCTCCTGTCAAGACTCCTACCGCATTTAAAAGTCAGTAGTTAAGAGTTTAATGGGCTAACGCCGTAACATAAAACTCTTAACTAAAGTGCTACAAAGTACACTAACACCCATAAACTACCTATTAACCCCTAAACCGAGCCCCCCCCCCCACATCGGAAACACTTAAATAACGTTTTTAACCCCTAATCTGCCGACCGGACATCGCCGTCACTGTAATAAATATATTAACCCCTAGACCGCCGCACTCCTGCCTCGCAAACATTAGTTAAATTTTATTAACCCCTAATCTGCCGTCCCTAACATCGCCGACACCTACCTACATTTATTAACCCCTAATCTGCTGACCCCAACATCGCCGCAACTATATTCAATTTATTAACCCCTAAACCTAAGTCTAACCCTAACACCCCCTAAATTAAATATAATTTAAATACAACGAAATAAAATTACTACAATTAAATAAATTAATCCTATTTAAAACTAAATACTTATCTATAAAATAAACCCTAAGATAGATACAATATAACTAATAGTTACATTTGTAGCTATCTTAGGGTTTATTTTTGTTTTACGGGCAACTTTGTATTTATTTTAGCTAGGTACAATAGTTATTAAATAGTTATTAACTATTTAATAACTACCTAGTTGAAATAAAGACAAATTTACCTGTAAAATAAATCCTAACCTAAGTTACAATTACACCTAACACTACACTATCATTAAATTAATTACATAAACTAACTACAATTAACTACAATTAAATTAAATAAACTAAAGTACGAAAAACAACAAACACTAAATTACAGAAAATAAAAAAATAATTACAATTTTTTAAAACTAATTACACCTACTCTAATCCCCCTAATAAAATAAAAAAGCCCCCCAAAATAATAAAAATCCCTACCCTATACTAAATTACAAATAACCCTTAAAAGGGCCTTTTGCGGGGCATTGCCCCAAAGTAATCAGCTCTTTTACCTGTAAAAAAAATACAATACCCCCCGCCAAACATTAAAACCCACCACCCACACACCCAACCCTACTCTAAAACCCACCCAATCCCCCCTTAATAAAACCTAACACTACCCCCTTGAAGATCACCCTACCTTGAGACGTCTTCACCCAGCCGGGCAGAAGTGGACCTCCAGAGGGGCAGAAGTCTTCATCCGATCCAGCCAGAAGAGGTCCTTCAAGCGGCAGAAGTCTTCATCCAGACGGCATCTTCTATCTTCATCCATCCGGTGCGGAGCGGGTCCATCTTCAATCTAGCCGACGCAGAGCATCCTCTTCAAACGAAGTCCAAGCGAAGAATGAAGGTTCCTTTAAATGACGTCATCCAAGATGCAATCAGCCAATAGAATTGAGGTCGCATTCTATTGGCTGATTGTAACAGCCAATAGAATGCAAGCTCAATCCTATTGACTGATTGGATCAGCCAATAGGATTGAACTTCAATCCTATTGGCTGATTGGATCAGCCAATAGGATTTTTCCTACCTTAATTCCGATTGGCTGATAGAATCCTATCAGCCTATCGGAATTTAAGGGACGCCATCTTGGATGACGTCATTTAAAGGAACCTTCATTCTTCGCTTGGACTTCGTTGGAAGAGGATGCTCCGCGTCAGCTGGCTTGAAGATGGACCCGCTCCGCTCTGGATGGATGAAGATAGAAGATGCCGTCTGGATGAAGACTTCTGCCCGTCTGGAGGTCCTCTTCTGGCCGGATCGGATGAAGACTTCTGCCCCTCTGGAGGTCCACTTGTGCCCGGCTGGGTGAAGACGTCTCAAGGTAGGGTGATGTTCAAGGGGGTAGTGTTAGGTTTTTTTAAGGGGGGATTGGGTGGGTTTTAGAGTAGGGTTGGGTGTGTGGGTGGTGGGTTTTAATGTTGGGGGGGGGTATTGTATTTTTTTTTTACAGGATTACTTTGGGGCAATGCCCTGCAAAAGGCCCTTTTAAGGGCTATTTGTAATTTAGTATAGGGTAGGGAATTTTTTTTATTTTGTGGGGCTTTTTTATTTTATTAGGGGGATTAGATTAGGTGTAATTAGTTTAAATTTTTTTTTTTTTTTTATTTAATTTTCTGTAATTTAGTGTTTGTTGTTTTTCGTACTTTAGTTTATTTAATTTAATTGTAATTAATTGTAGTTAATTTAGGTAATTTATTTAATTGTAGTGTAGTGTTAGGTGTAATTGTAACTTAGGTTAGGGTTTATTTTACAGGTAAATTTGTACTTATTTTAACTAGGAAGTTATTAAATAGTTAATAACTATTTAATAACTATTCTACCTAGTTAAAATAAATACAAAGTTGCCTGTAAAATAAAAATAAATCCTAAACTAGCTACAATGTAACTATTAGTTATATTGTAGCTAGCTTAAGGTTTATTTTATAGGTAAGTATTTAGTTTTAAATATGAATAATTTATTTAATTGTAGTTATTTTATTTAGATTTATTTAAATTATATTTAAGTTAGGGGGTGTTAGGGTTAGGGTTAGACTTAGGTTTAGGGGTTAATAACTTTGTTATAGTGGCAGCGACGTTGGGGGCGGCAGATTAGGGGTTAATAAGTGTAGGTAGGTTGCGGCGACGTTGGGGGGGCAGATTAGGGTTTAATAAATATAATGTAAGGTTCGGTGATGTTGGGGGACAGCAGATAAGGGGTTCATAGGGATAATGTAGGTGGCGGTGGTGTCCGGAGCGGTAGAGGAGGGGTTAATAATTATAATGTAGGTGGCGACGATGTCGGGGACGGCAGATTAGGGGTTAATAAGTGTAAAATTAGGGGTGTTTAGACTCAGGGTTCATGTTAGGTTGTTAGGTGTAGACATAAAATTCCTTTCCCCATAGGAATCAATGGGGCTACGTTAGAAGCTGAACGCTGCTTTTTTGCAGGTGTTAGTTTTTTCCAACAGCTGAATCTGCCCCATTGTTTCCTATGGGGAAATCGTGCACGAGCACGTTTAGCAAGCTTACAGCTACCGTAAGCAGCGCTGGTATTGAGGTGAGATGTGGAGCTAAATTTTGCTTTACGCTCACCTTTTTGCGGCTAACGCCAGGTTTAAAAAACCTGTAATACCAGCGTTGTCTTAAGGGAGTGGTGAAAAAAAAGGCTCGTTAGCAACGCACCCCTGTTACCGCAAAACTCGTAATCTCGGTGATTATTAACACATTATTTGATGTTTTACTTTGTGAATGTAATGTATTTTTGAAAATATACACTAATTTCAAACCTGATGACTGCAACACACTCCAAAAAAGTTGGGGCAGTCGACTGTTTACCAATGTGTAACACCACCTTTTTCTTTAAATAACACTTATTAAGCGTTTGGGCACTGAAGACACCATTTGGTTAAGTTTAGCAAGCATAATTTTTCCCCATTCATCCATTATGCATGTCTTCAGCTGCGCAACTGTACAGGGCCTTCAATGTTTTTTTTGGGCTTCATAATGTGCCACACATTCTCAATCAGGGACAGGTCAGGACTGCAGGCAGGCCATGCTAGCACCCGCACTCTTTGCTTATGCAACCAAGCTCTTGTAATCCGGGCAGAATGTGGTTTGGCATTATCCTGCTAGAAAATGCAGGGACGTCCCTGGAAAAGATGACGTCTGGATGGCAGCATATATGGCTCTAAAAAGTATAGATATCTTTCTGCATTAATGGTGCACTTACAGATGTGCAAGTTACCCATGCCATGGGCACTGACACCCCCCCCCCCCCATACCATGACATACGCTGGCTTTTGGACCTGACGCTGATAACAGCTCGATGGTCCTTTTGCTCTTTGGCCCTGAGAATATGACGGCTGTTTTTTACAAACACTATTAAAATGTTGACTCATCAGACCACAAAATATGATTCCACTGTGCTACTGTCCATCTGGGATGAGACTGAGCCCAGAGACGTCTGGACAGTGTTGATGTATGGCTTCTGCTTTGCATAGTAAATCTTTAACTTGCATTTGTGGATGCAGCAGCGAATGGTGTTGACTGACAAAGGTTTGTCAGGATATCCATTACAGAGTCATGACGGTTTTTGAGACAGTGACGTCTGAGGGATCGGAGATCACGCACATTGAGAAGTGGTTTTCGTCCTTGTCCTTTATGCACCGAGATTTGACTGCATTCCTTGAATCTTTTAATTATATTGTGCACTGTAGAAGGTGAAATGCCCAAAATCCTACCGATTTGTCTTTGGGGAATGTTGTTCTCAAAGTGTTGGATTATGCACTGACGCATCTGTTGGCAGGTTGGCGAGCCTCGACCCATCCTTGCTCTTGACGGACTAGGCCTTATTTGGAGGCTCCTCATATACTATGATTACACGATTGCCTCACCTGTTTCACATCACCTTCTTATTTCAACTTGCCACATCGCTATTAGTCCTAAATTGCCACTGTCCCAACTTTTTTTAAAAGTGTTGCAATCATCAGATTTCAAATGAGTGTATATTTTCAAAAATACATTAAATTCACAGAGTAAAACATCAAATAATGTGTTAATCATGTGTACAAGGTAAATTGAATTTTCAAATTTCTATTTTTTTTATTTTTTTTTAAGATTTTCCATACTGTCCTGACTTTTTCGGAATTGGGGTTGTAGTATGTTGCTCTTTATGAAGAACAATTCTGGCTCCAAAAAGAGCTGAATGCCACAAGAGGTTGTCATCTTCTGCATTCAGATCATAACTAATGATCCCAATGCCCATTCCTGATTGAAGGTTTAAAATATGCATTATTGAATGCAAATTATACAATACTTAGAACAGATGAACAAATGTCTGAATCCTCAGTCTAAAATGGAGAACGTTCATAATTGCAGAACATCACACAAGTGATTGAATGTTTAGAATGCGCAAAATAAATGTTAATGATAGAATTGTTGGATAGCAGCAGTAAAATTATTAGAGAGTGCTCATATATATATATATATATATATATATATATACAGTGTATATATATATAAATAAATATATATATATCAGAATGCAGATGATTAATGAGTACCATATAATATAGATAACGTAAATGAGAGGATAGTAAGAAAACACAGGATAGACACGTTAACAAGGTGTACAGGTTAGACAGCAGATTGTAGAATTTCCACGGCAGAATGTAAATAAATAAACCGATCAACAGGGTATATTTCTTTAACTCCTTTAAAACCTTTTTGATAATAATAAACATTTTACATGTAATAAGTATAAATACAACTTTGATATGTTATTTCCATATAATGTATGTGTTTTGTTATGAAAATTTTCAATCAATAATTGTTTACTTCATGTCTACAAAAGCAAACATTTTTATAGTGGTACTTTGTGTTGAGCTCAAGTGCAACACTTTACTTACCACTTATAGTATGACAACTAATAGAATTCCCTGTGCTCTCCATTAAAATATAGGTCAAGCTGCAAAATTCTCGTGTTCACATTTTCACAATCCACTTGTAATAGCAGATTTTGCACTATTTTTAGCAGGACTGAGTACAAGATAACACACCCAGCTCCATCATGTCATGCTCGACGGAGCGGGTTTAGGGGTTTGGAGCTCAGGAGTACAGGTGTATGATTTAGGTGTTTCCAGAGAGCAAAAAGAGGCCATTGAAACATGCTTTTCTGATCTACTTCCCTTTTTTGGCATAAGGAAACTGAGTGCAGATAATACTTTATTAAAAGAAATAAATGGTACACAAGTAGATCAGTAGAGATACATTGGACTCAAAATAACACTTGGAAACTGTGACAGGATACCGGACTATAGTCTCTGGCAGGTCTGTGGCTGGCACCTCTGTAGCACACAACAAAACCATGTCTAGAGTAACGCCCTCTCTAGGGACTAGGAGAGAAATGCCCACTCTAGGGCCGAAAGACAAGAGTAATGCCCTCTTAAGGGCCGTGGACTGGAGTGCCCTCTCTGGGGCCGAAGACTGAAGAAATACTCTCTGTAGAGGACTAGAGTGTCCACACTAGAGCTGAAGACAGGAGTAATGCCCCTTTAGGGCTGACGAGGACTGGAGCCAAGCCAAGCATCTGAATACCAGGAAAGCAGTCTGATTTTTCATCAAGCTCAGGGAAAATACAGGAGAATGGTCAATAAGCAAGCCGAGTTCAGAAGCCAGAAAATCAACAACACATCAATATTTCAGGAACCAGAACAGAGGCACAAACAATGGGATGAACCACACTATCAGGGCAGGGAGTGGTCTGAGAGGCAGCCTTTTATAGTAATGCAGATTAGGTAACTGTCTACATCTGTCAGGCAGATGGAGCCAGAGAGCTAACAGTGGCTCACACTGAGCCAACGCCCTCCAGTGACTCAAGAGGGATGCAAATGACTCAGAGACCCCCTCTCCAAGGATACCCTCTATCAGGAGGGATTGGCTTGGTTAGAGACTTGTTCTATATTGAGTCTTTACAAATGGCTGCAATTGAACGGTACTGTGCCTTAGGTTTGTAAGATAAAATAAGTGTTTAGGAAATGTCCCCTTTTCCAGATAGCAGTCTTGGGTTCTAAATCATCTATGTCTGTGTCTTTATAAATAGCACTACTGAAGGATACAGTAGAGGGTAACATATTGGATTGGGAAGACACAGGAGAACTGACAGGAACTTTACAGCAGTGGACCCAGAGTTTTCAAAGAAGCTGAGCGCAGATAATAATTTATTAAGAGAAAAAAATGATACACAAGTAGATAGTAGTGATACACTGCACTTAAAAATAACTTGGAGACTGTGACAGGATACCGGACTATAGTCTATGGCAGGTCTGTGGCTGGCACCTCTGTAGCACACACTGGAACAAAGTCTCTAGGGCCTAGGGCAGAAGTGCCCACTCTATGGCCTAAGACAGGAGTAATGCCCTCTTTGGGGCCAAGGACAGACTGGAGACTGGATACACAGGTACTGCTGTGACAGACTGGAGACTGGATACACAGGTATTGCTGTGACAGGCTGGAGATAGGATACACGGGTAGTGCTATGACTGTCTGGAGACAGGATACACAGGTACTGCTGTGACAGGCTTTTGACTAAATACACAAGCATACTGCTGTAACAGGCTGAAGACTGGATACACAGGTACTGCTGTGACTGCTTGGAGACTGGATACACTGGTACTGCTGTTAGACTGGCAACTCAGGGTACTCAGGTACTGCTGTGACAAGCTGGAGACTCAGGATACGCAGGTACTGCTGTGACAGATTGGAGACACAGGATACACAGGTACTGCTGTGACAGACTGGAGACTGGATGCATGAGAATAGTCAGAAGACAAGCTAAGGGTCTGAATACCAGGAAAGCAGTCCGATCTTTCATCAAGCTCAGGGAAAATCTAGGAGAATATTCAATAAGCAAGCCTAGTTCAGAAGCCATGAAATCATATAAGAAGACAGGAATTCAGGAAGCAGAACAAAGGCACAAACAATGGAATGAACCACAATGTCAGGGCAGGGAGTGATCTGAGAAGCGACCTTTTATAGTAATGCAGATTAGGTGGCTGCCTACAGCTGACAGGCAGGTGGAGCCAGAGAGCCAGCCAGTGCAGGCTGTAGGACTCAGAAACTCTCACATTGAGCCAGAGCCCTCCAGTGGCTCAAGAGGGAAAGCAAATGACTAAGAGACTGGAGGTCCCAGGATCAGTTCTAGACACGGTTGTGACACATCAATTACACTCCACATGTCAAAGTGCCTGTAAGGCGTGAAACGCGTCAGATGACATCACTCTCCGATAGTACCTACGCTCCTAGTTCACATGTTTTCACAAGCTGTGATTGTTTTAAACAATGTTCATTAAAGGTATGATTTTTACTTTATCTCCATAGCAGTTTTGTGCCTTCATTTTGCAGTTAACCTCACTTATGGTCTACCACTAAAGGGGAACTTTGTTTTGTGTATATATATATATATATATATATATATATCCCATGGTCCTATGACTATTTTTGCGTTGTGACTGCAGGAGCTCAGAGAGGCTGAATGAACAGCTGCGGTAAGAGCGGGGTCACGAGACAACTTCTGTGTCATCAGGGACTTATAGACACAGGGTATTTTGACAGCCATGTGCAGAGTTGAGATAAGCAGCAGATTATAAAGGGAACCAGTAGCTAAGGATCAATCCATCAGTGCACCGGCTGTGTTAAATATCCCCTGCTTTAGCACTTGAGAGCTGAAATTCCCTACATTCATTGCTCCATAAACATTACCTCAAGTTCAGCTCCTACAAAGCCCCTCCACTACCAACTACTATACTTATCAGAACGCCAGCTTCATCTGACAGCTCTACTATGAGAGAGCTTTTTATTGTGCTCTTCACGATAGTTCAGACTTCACATGGTCTCCCATGCTTGCACAGTGCAGATAAGCGTCTTTATAGCTTGAAAATCTGAACCTTTGGAATTAAAATATTAATACATGCTAACTTTTTAGATTTGTGATAAAGGGTTAACCATTTTAAAACATCCTAAAATAAATAGTAAGATAAAAAAAATCAGGACATAATGTTCCTTTAACCCCTACTCTAACTCATCTCTTATCAAGTCTCTCATCACTGGCATATTTCCTGATACATTCAAGCATGTTAATGACAACAGTCCTCCAAAATCTGACCCCACCACCATTTTAACTATAGTCCAGTCTCCTTACTTCTCTTTGCCTCTAATTTATTTTATCGATTTATCTATACTCGCCTAACTTAGTTTCTAATAACAAACTCTTTACTTGATTCCCTCCAATTTGGTTTGCGCCCTTAACAATCAACAGAAATTACTCTTTGTAAATTAACAAATTATCTGCTATCAGCTGAAGTAAAGGGCCTTATACTCCTTACTAATTCTTCTAGATCTATCTGCTGTTTTCGACACAGTTGGCCATCCTTTCCTCTTACAACTTTTTCATTATTTTGGCATCAGAGACACAGCTCTCCCTGGTTTGCTTCCTGTGTCTCCAACTGCTCATTGACAGTTTCCTTTAGCAGCATATCCTCTGGTGCCTTGCCTATCTCAGTAGGAGTATTACATGGCTCTGTATTGGGTCCCTTGCTTTTGTCTATCTTCACATTTTCCCTTGGAAAATGTATATCCTCCTTTGGGTTCAAGTCCCATCTATATGCTGATAATACCCAAATCTATAAAATACCTCTCCTGACATCTCTTCCTGTCTATTTAACCAGATTACAAACTGTCTCTGCAATTTCCTCTTGGATA
Organism: Bombina bombina; assembly: GCF_027579735.1. NCBI lineage: Eukaryota > Metazoa > Chordata > Amphibia > Anura > Bombinatoridae > Bombina > Bombina bombina. Next base: position 77,629,134 of record NC_069510.1, on the reverse strand, counting down.
TCTTCAAACTACCACCAACTCAATCTGTCTAAAACCGAGCTGATTCTTATTCCCCCTCAACTAGACATCCCACAACTGACATTTCTCTTACAGTTGGAGAATCTTTGCTTAATCCTATGCCTGTTCTCTTGGTTTCACACTTGACTCTTAACTCAAGAAACTACAAAAATACTACTTTATGACCTAATTTTGTCACATTCTTACTACTGCAACCTACTCCTAAATGGATTTCCCAATCTATCATGAATGATTCAGCTAGATTCATCCACCTAAGTGGCTAATCATCATAAGCTGCCTCACTCTGTCAGTCCCAACACTGCCTCCCAATACACTTTAGAATACAATTCAAAATATTGACCCTAACCTATAAGGCACCAGTAGCTTCACCAACTATATTTCCTTACTCATCTCCAAATACTCCCCTATGCCGCCCTCTTTGATCAACCTTTGACCTTTGCCTCTCTACTCCTATAATATCTACTTCCCTCTCTCGCATCATAGACGTCTCACACGCTGCTGCTGTTCTCTGGAACACTCTACCCCACTCGATCAGACATCAGGTGCTCTTTGAAAACCCACCTATTAAGAGATGATTACCATCTCTCCTCTAACTGTTTTTTTTATCCTAACCAAAATAAATCTTGAATTGCCTTGGTTTGATGCTGCAACTACACGTAAGAAGCAACCCTAAACCTTATGTCTCTGCACCCTCAAACTGTAGTCTATAAGCTGTTCAGAGCAGGGACCTCCTCCTACTATACTAGTTTTTTTTTAGTCTTTGTCATTTTATACAAACAAATGCTTATACTAATATTAATCTTACCTCCTAGGATTTTGGAAAGTGTTCCCTCCTCTATTTAAATAAAAATAACAATTTTATTGGTTAATCAGTTTAATTATTCAGGCTTGAGAATTGGGGGGGTAACTGTCAAATCTGAGCTTGTTGACTCTTGTGATAAACTAAAATGGGGGGGGGGTGCAATAGCAACACATTCCCATAAGAGAAGGGTAATGCAAGTTAGGCTAATGACAAATTGTATAGATAATTCCAAATAGTAATTCACAAACAGGTGTTATCCATGAGTTTTGCCCAAATCAGGGCCCATAACAAAAAACAAAAAAAAAAATGAAACATCTTGTTGGAGCTAGTGAAGCTTAAGAACATACCACCCTTGCCTAATCAGCTTTAGATCATGATGATATAAAAGGTAAATTCATTATTATCAACAGATATTACTTGTATTAAAGGGACAGTATAAACAATTGTAATTATTTGCTATAGAGTAACAAATCACTCAAGTCTTCATTTTTTTAAAAATAATATAGAAACCTTGTAATGCAATTATTTCTTCAATAACCTAACCCCAAGTTCTGATAATTATTAAGTCCTACATTTTCAAATCTAAATTACATGAATAGGGGACACAATAAATAAAAGTATATTGCAAAGTTGTTTCATTGTGCATAACTAATAGGTTGGTTAATAGGTGTAGGTTGTCCCATAAAAAATGTCTATGCATATCAGGTTCTTTAGACCATCTAATAATTTTCTCTCTTGAGGAGGGAGGTGCATTTTTAAGTCAAGTATCCTCTCAGCCGCAACATCCAAGGGTTTCTCGAAGATTTCTCAAACAAATAAGAATTTACATGAATCAGATTTGACATGCAGGCTGCATGAAGACGAAACGGGAATCCTCATCTCTTGTTACAAAGATAGGACATGTTACAAAAAAGTTACAAATGATGATATTACAAAGATAGGAGGTAATGAACTTCAAGGCTCTCCTTTCACGTAAAATGTAGGGAGACTGGTCATGTCAGAAGAATGTGACTGCTGCTTGTCTTAGGCCTATATGATGGAGTAATGGACAGTATATTGGTTGCAATGCTACAAATCCTCACTAAAAATGATTAAATCACCAATGGCCAGAAGAGAATTAGATGGAGTCCAAACATCATATTAGAGGTAGGATTGCATAGGTGCGCACATTACAGTCTTGGCTGAAGGAACAGTGTCCTACATGAATAAGGATTTATGCCATCATCTTTATAAGTGATAACCAGAATACATACTAAATACTATAATACTAAATACTAATACTCATTTCATTTATAGTGTTTGAAAATAAGATTAATGTTATTGTTAATTTCAGAGCATCCATCTGTCATTCTTGCGCACTGTCCCACCATATTCCCATCAAGCTCTTGTCTGGTTTGAAATGATGCGCATCTTCAACTGGAATCATGTCATTCTCATAGTCAGTGATGACCATGAAGGCAGAGCTGCCCAGAAAAAGTTGGAGACACTTCTGGAGGAAAAGGAATCAAAGGTTAGTACCCTCACATGCCATTGATCCCTCTAATGACCAATAAAATATTCTTTAGAATGTTACATTGTTTGTAGATTCCTGTATGTTAAACACATTTTTCTTTCCATTGTAACATGGCTAACATTATGCTTAAAGCATCAACTGTGTCTGCCTAACAATGACAGAACCTTGTACAATACTCATTTCACATGCTTTGCCATAGGCCAAATCTCCCACGTATAAATCTATCAATAAAAGGGAATAACCTGGAGCTCTGCAAATATAACACAAATGATCACATAAAATAAAATCAACTTACAACATGCTAACATTTTTATATTTAAGACACTGACACAGCAGCAAGCAGCGCTATTAATTGAACTAGACTCCAATACGCATTTTGCTAACTAGTACAGTGCAACCTCTCTTTGAAGCTCTTTGCAATGACATCAGCATCTTGGTTCACATTCCCATCAAACATGCTAGACACAGCTTTGCTGACATCGACCATGCAAGAAATCAGCTGCTTGGCTTCCAACAACAGCTTATTGAGAAGATGCAATGTACAACATATCAAATGTATGCCAATTGCTTTAAATATCTATTTGCCACAGTTTGAAAATGTGGATATTACATATATATATATATATATATATATATATATATAACATGCTGCAATGCGATGCTGCAATAGAGCAGAACCTCTTTTACACAACACAAAGTATCCCACAAAACAAAACCTACACAGCTCTACTTTTCTCTAAATACATATAAATGTAATAGACAAAATTTAACATTTAACTATTTTTAAGACTATGTAGCGTTTTATTTTGTTAAATATAAAAAAATATTTTCTTCGTATGTTAAAATTGTCTCATATCCTCTGTCTTTAGCATAACAATGTGTTAGCGCCTTCCTATGTTTCTCCCAAACCCTTAAAATCTGCTTGAAGCCAATCCCCAGCATGACACCCTCAGGTTCCCGTTTTCAGGACAGTACCGAATTGGTGGAAACAGCACCAGTTCCAAAGTACCAAATGAAACAAACTTTACCTTAATTTATTGTTTAGACGTTTAGTGGGTGAGCAATTTAAGCATGGGATCGTGCTAAAGGCTTTAAATATGAGACATTTTTAAAGTGTAAGGTCTTCTCAATGCTAAAAACAAATTCATGTTAAATGATAACGTTCTTTTATATTTCAGTTATTTATTATGTTATTTATCACATAAAAGCTTTATTTTATTTTCTAATTTCAGTTTATTAGTTACATAATATATTTTACACCAACAATTCCACTTGCACACACTTGCGCCATTGGATAATACAACACATTGGCCTCTAGTTATGAAAGTCTGGCGGACCTGATCCGCCAGTGCAGATCAGGTCCGCCAGACTTTGCTGAATACGGCGAGCAATACGCTCGCCGTATTCATCATTGCACCAGCAGCTCACAAGAGCTGCCGGTGCAATGCTGCCCCCTGCAGACTCGCGGCCAATAGGCCGCCAGCAGGGGGGTGTCAATCAACCCGATCATACTCGATCGGGTTGTATTGTTGCGATGTCTGTCCGCCTGCTCAAAGCAGGCGGACAGGTTATGGAGCAGCGGTCTTTGTGACCGCTGCTTCATAACTGCTGTTTCTGGCGAGTCTGATGACTCGCCAGAAACACGGGGCATCAAGCTCCATACGGAGCTTGATACATATGCCCCATTAAGTGAGAGTGGACTTTCTGTCTCTGGTGTCTTTAGACAGAGGGTTCATGCTTTTTTAACCCCACTTTTGGACATAGGCATACCTCTTGAAGAACGCTGTAAAACTGCAAGTGAAGCCCATGATTGGCTCTAATGGGCAGCCCCATTTAACTACTAGGCCTCTGCCTAATATACTTAATAGCAAATTTGGCCCTGGCCATAATTTAAAAATAAAAAAAAGTTTTTTTGTTGTATATAACAAACCACTGTCTGGTTTAAGTATATTATCATTCTGGAAAATATGCTTCGAACTAATGTTTATCTGTTCTGCCTTTAAATATTAATGCTGATAATAATACTTAAAATGATGGCGTGCCAATATCATATCCCTGCAACATTTTTGTAGTGGCATGTGACATGTGAGTGGCATTCTGGAAAGGATTCATAAGTTCCACATCTAACTCATTGCTGTTTCAGTATTCAAATTGCATGAAAGAGTAAAGGCTGTGACACACTGCAAGCGATGCGGCGCGAGGCGAAGCAGCTGCTTCGCTCCACGTCGCATCGCTACTGAAGTTCAAATATTTCATCTCTGAGCGCTCAGCTACGCGTCCTGATGCAGCAGAGTGCTCAGAGATGAAAAGGCAGGACACACTGAGCGCACACAGCTGCATGTACACGCTGCGGGTCGCTCTGCTTGCAGTGTGTCACAGCCTTAAAGGGAGAGAGGTGGTAGGACAAAAGTAGTTAAACACCAGTAAAACTGGAGTAAGTCATACAAAACACTTAACTTGGCAAATAGGTAAAAAAATAAGTAAGTGGAGCGATGCCCCTGCTATCAGTGATTAGCTGCCAGTGAGCAGGGGGCGGCGTGGCACAAAAATTTCACTAGAAATGCTTGTGCAATGATAAATAAATTTAGCGATGTTGAGCAGAAATGATTCACTGTAGCGAATAATGTCCGCTCGACTGATAGTAAATTTACCCCTTAATCTTCACATTTATTAAGGACTTTAATAAAGTTCAAGTAAAAACAATGGCTTCCAGAACAAGAGGACATGAAGCGGTATGGTATTAGATACAGATGTAGCCTGTTAAATATTAATTCTTGGGGCCGATTTACAAAAGTACGGACATGATACAATGTGGCGTATCATGTCCGCCACACATTGACAAATGCCGACAGCATACGCTGTCGGCATTTATCATTGCACACGCAGTTTTGGTGAACTGCTTGTGCAATGCTGCCCCCTGCAGATTTGTGGCCAACCGGCCGCTAGCAAGTGGTGTCAATCAGCCCGATCATATAGGATCCGGTGGATTAAAGACCGCAGCCTCAGAGGCAGCGGACAAGTTATGGAGCACTGGTCTTTAGACCGCTGCTTCATAACTACTGTTTAGATTCATGGTGCAAATTAAAATTTTAGTTCACTTTTTACATTTATATTTTTAGAATGTTAAATTTTACATAGCAAAATGTAACATTAGTTTTTAAAAGAAAATATATTTATTCTATAGAAACATTCTAAAGGCAGAACAGATGTCAAGGCAATCATTTGATTTGTCAACATAAAGTATTTATTTTACAGAGACATTTACGAAAAACATGTCAAAGTGAATAAACATGTACAAGGGATAATTAAACATGGCCTTTATATTATTTTCTTTCCAAATAAACTTCTAAGGTTAGTTTGTATTCTCAGTGTGTCCTGGACAAGAGGGAACAGGTAATGCCAGTTATTTTAAACAAATTTACAGAAAACAAACTTGATATGTATTGAAGAGATTAAAACAGATTTCAACATAGCCTTTAACTCAGTAATTACATGGCAATTGCTGAAATAGTATACCAAAATATTTACAGTATATATTTTCTAGGCAACTCTTCTTTCAAAAACCCAACAAGGTAAAAATAAATATATATCAATATCATATTTATTTTGAACTCATAAGAAGGAATCTTAATAATCAGAGTAAATATTTATCCTGTTTATCTGCTATATTAATTAGCATATTAGCGCTGCGGAATCTGTTGGCGCTCTACAAATAACCGATAATAATAATAATATTACATAACCAAATAAATGTGGAAGTAAATCCTCAAGAAGACTCTTAAAAATATATTTTCTTATTCCACGTATGTATTTATTGAAAAAAAATCCCCCAAAGAAATGATACTTCAGTACCATTAATACTTATCAGTATCAAGATTGGTTAATTCTGTTGGCAATAATAAATAATATATAAATATGATATTCAATATTCCCAGTAGACAAAAGGGTCATCAATAATAGTAACAGAATTTCCAATATTCTTCCTTTTCATTTTAACATTTAAAAGAAGGAAGTGTGCATAATATAGCACTGTAATGAATAGAAACATCTCGCAAGTAGACGTTGTACTCACATAAGACAAAATTTGTGCAAGCATAAAAGTAATGTATTCATAATCAATGCGGCTCAATATTTTTTTGCCAAAACCATTGCCTTCCTCAGGAAAAAAATATAAAAAACATTTGTTACTTGACACGTAATTTAAAAAAAAGAAAAATATTTGAATATTTTTATTGTTACTCCAATTATACAAATGTTAATACACATCCTATAGTTAGATGGCAGAAATTACTTTTTGATTTTAAAGGGACACTAAACGGCTGAGTACTACTACAGTACAGTTGTAAATAAATAATAGAATAAAATTGAAAAGTTGTTTAAAATTGCATGCTCTATCCAAATCGTGACAGTTTAATTTTGTCTTTACTGTCCCATTAAACAGACTTGCAAGTCCTGGAACTAACCAACTAAAGTGCACAATCATTATACGTATACTGAGCCATTTTTCATTTTACAATGAGAGACTGAAAAAAATATTTTAATAAATTGTCCTTCTTATTCTTATATTATTGTAGTCAACTGTCTTCCATAAACACACAGGCTCATTATGCATTATAACTGACTTCAGTTTAAAATCATTTAAATCATAAACACTAAGGGGTCAATTTATCCAGCTCCGTGCAGAGCTTGATACCCCTGTGTTTCTGGCGAGCCTTCAGACTCTAAAGACCGCTGGTCCATAACCTGTCCACCTGCTCTGAGGCGGCGGATAGAAATCAACCCGATCGAATACGATCAGGTTGATTGACACCCCCTGCTAGCGGCCAATCACTGTTCACAAGAACTGCTGGTACAATGATAAATGCCGACAGCATATGCTGTCGGCATTTATCGATGTGCAGCGGACTTGATACACTACATCGTATCATGTCTGCTCGCACATTAATAAATTGACCCTAACTGTGTTTGTATTTGGGGATATGAAGGGACATTAAAAACTTTGAGATTGCTTTATAAATGATTTACTTTATAAGTAAAACAAAGTTTTAAAAAAATGCAATATAATTTTATTATTTATTTTGGCCTATTTAACTCTGTAAATTGTGGTATTTCCAATTCCACATATTTTCTATAAAGTAGTGGATGCTGCCTTCTTAAACCTAAGTTTTTCCTATCTTATTTCTCCTGCTGAGGACTGTGTAGAGGCTATGTGGAATATAAAATATTAAAGGGACTTTAAACCATGATCAAAACAATTTCTTTAACATTGGTAAATTCCACACAGCTATTGGTTTGACAACTTCATCTCTCATTAGTTTTCCTCAGCAAAATAGATTATAAAATAGAGACCTAAGTTTCAACATGGTGGTGTCTATTACTTTTTAAAAAATGAAAACACATTATGGAGAAAAAAATACACTTTAATTTAAAAATAAGTCTACATATTATTCTCTGGCTAATCTTTGTGTTGAACACATCTCAGTATCTTGCAATTATTTACTGTTTAAAGGGATAGGTAAGTCAAAACTAAACTTGTATGATTCTGATAGATCATGTAATTTTAAGACAATTTTAAATCCACTTCTTTTTTCAAACTTGCTTTATTCTCTTGGTATCTTTTGTAGAAAAAGAATACGCACATATCCTACTCTAGTGTGAGATAGCTGCTGATTGGTGCCTGCACACATTTCTCTCTTGTGATTGGCTAATTAGATAGGTTCAGCTTGCTGCCAGTTGTGCAATGCAATTCCCTCAGCAAAGGATAACAAGATAATGAAGCAAATTTTATAAAATAAGTAAATTGGAAAGTTGTTTAAAATTGTATGTTCTATACAAATCACGAAATATAATTTTGGGGTTTCCTATCCCTGTAATGTCCCTTTATAATTTAGCAATTGTGAACTTTTGCTAATTAAATAGATTTTTTATATATATAAAAAACAAACAATGTCACCAATATATCTTCTTGTTCCTAATAAAAGACAATACGGTCTACTAAATTACAGTAAAACTTCATTGCATGAGCTTTGGGGATTAAAAATAATTTTTTTACAATACAGCTTCCATTCATTATAAATACACTGTCCTAAACGTTCACTAACATATCATATGGTTTTTTGCAAGCTCCAGTGTTATTATCACCCTTAATCAGAGGTGGAAAGGAGGGGATGTTGGATTGCTTTTCTACACGTCATTATCAACTGTTTATAATATTCTTCTGTGTCTACATATTTTTTCTGTGCACATTATTCATCAGAGTAAAAAAAGGAACTATGAAAACCTCGACCAACTTTCCTATGACAACAAGCGTGGACCCAAGGTATATATGCATGGAAATGCACGTAGCCCACCGATTCTAACTAGTCAATGACAACTAGCCACAGACACCCCAAAACCAAAAATAATCCAATCTAAATTCCCCCATTTGCAATGGGTGGTCCATGACTTTGTGAAATAGAATATTTTTGTGCAATCCAATATTGGATTGGACATAAGAATGGAAAAAAAATGTAATCTGAGTTCTTAAAAGTCGATCAAAATCTATCCCTGCTGTAATCTCTGTAACCCCTTTGATGCTGGAGGGGCCAGCAAAATATTGCCGAGAAATATATTGTGGGCGCCTCCAGCAACTAAAGTTGGTAGGAATGCATGTGACTCAATGAATTAACCTGCAAGCCAATTTTATTTTTTTATTTTTTTTTAATAAAGAAGATTAATTCTGCCGACTATGATATTCATCTTTATTCTTCAAGGTCAAACCTCTGAAAAAAAATAATACAAACAAAACATTTTTCTTTTTTTTCATTTATGATATTCTTTTTGGTTTTTTGATTTTGGGAAGAGGACACTCATTGGACTTCTTAATTGCATTTCCAAACCTTTTTTTTTTTCTACTATCTATAAAATGCACGTGTTCTTTTTTTTTATGTTTTTCTTTTTGGGTCTTGACGGACTTCAGTTTGCATGCAGAGTGCAAAATCAAACAGAGAAAATAAAGAAAAAAGTGAGAACTAAAGACAAAAATGATCATAGCTAAAATATTTCTAATCTTTTTTTATGTAAAGAATTTTTAACCTTTTCTTTTTAGATAGCATGGCTCTCTCTCTCAACAAGGTATGTAAATGTCAGAGCTAATTTAATTTGCTCACACTAATCACAGGCAGAAAAAGTTCTTCAGTTTGATCCCGGGACCAAAAATATGACTGCGCTACTGATGGAAGCAAAAGAATTAGAAGCCAGAGTTATCATACTTTCTGCCAGGTAAGACAATATTTTACACTTTCATTGGCACATCAAATATACAAAATATCTTACCAAGTAAATGATTTTGATAATGTGATCTATTTAATGGATGTATCCACACAAATTTAAATTTACCTACAAAATAACAACCTGTATTTGCCTATCTTCTTGTTGAGAAAAGTAAAATATCTATATTGTGACTCAACTTTCATGAAGTCTCAGATGGTTCTCAGCTACTACGACTAATTCTAGGACTAATGAAGAAATCTGTAATGGGAATTTAAATTTCAGAAAGAAATGTCAAATATAAGATTCTGAAAAGTTTTCTTATAAACTTGGTTGTTAATGTTATTTATTTACTGGATGCTTATAGTTGAATTGCAATCATTCCTGCAAAATAAGAACCTGGACCCCTTTAGGAAGGAAATAAATTGTTTACCAATTTTTTGGATAGGAGCCTTAAGACAGCTGTGATGTCTTCAAAAGGAGTCACCTACTTCAATTAACTCTAGGACTAATAAAAAAAATCTGTAATGTTAATTTAAATTTCAGTATTGAATGCCAAAAATACACTTCTGCAATGTATTCTACACTATGGTCATATAAATGTTGTTTCATCTTATTTATCTTATCACCAAAGCAAGCACTTTGGAATAAGTCACAGTCTAGTTGTAAAGTCTTCATTTTCAACTTTCAACTGAACTTTAAAAATACCAGCTATGTCGGCAAAATAATGGCTTGGTGGCAACCCTAGTAATCACAAAAAAAAATGTTTTACTTACCGGTAAATCAGTTTCTTCTCACACAAGTTAGAACCATATCAATGTTAGAGGTAGATAGTGTATGTCCATTGGAGAAGGTAGACATTACTCCAAAAATTTGAAGGAGGTGGATTCCCACACATTTACCCTTACACCTGCAATAACCTATTTGGGGAGAGTATAAAGGGGGTTTACTTTAAAATATCTCTGAAATTGACAGGCAAAAATCAAAATGTTTGACAAGCAGGGTGGCATTCATATTGTTCTAATTTGAATATAAAGAAATGGATTTACCTTACCTTATCTTCACCACGCCGGGTATCACCGATCCGTCCAGAAGAGGGTCCGAAGTCTTCATCCTATCCGGCAAGAAGAGGTCCAGAAGAGGCTCCGAAGTCTTCATCCTATCCGGCAAGAAGAGGACATCCGGACCGGTAGACATCTTTATCCAGGCGGCGTCTTCTATCTTCATCCATCCGGCGCGGAGCGGGACCATCTTTAAGCAGCCGACGCGGATCCATCCTCTTCTTCTGGCGACTCCCAACGAATGAAGGTTCCTTTAAGGGACGTCATCCAAGATGGCGTCCCTCGAATTCCGATTGGCTGATAGGATTCTATCAGCCAATCGGAATTAAGGTAGGAAAAATCTGATTGGCTGATTGAATTAGCCAATCAGATTGAAGTTCAATCTGATTGGCTGATCCAATCAGCCAATCAGATTGAGCTTGCATTCTATTGGCTGATCGGAACAGCCAATAGAATGCGAGCTCAATCTGATTGGCTAATTCGGACCCTCTTCTGGACGGATCGGTAATACCCGGCGTGGTGAAGACAAGGTAGGAAGATCTTCAGGGGCTTAGTGTTAGGTTTTTTAAGGGGGGTTTGGGTTAGATTAGGGGTATGTGGGTGGTCGGTTGTAATGTTGGGGGGGGGTATTGTATGTTTTTTTAAAATGCAAAAGAGCTGTTTACTTTGGGGCATGCTCCACAAAAGGCCCTTTTAAGGGCTGGTAAGGTAAAAGAGCTGTTAACTTTTTATTTTAGAATAGGGTAGGGCATTTTTTTATTTTGGAGGGCTTTGTTATTTTTTTAGGGGGCTTAGAGTAGGTGTAATTAGTTTAAAATTCTTGTAATCTTTTTTTATTTTTTGTAATTTAGTGTTTGGTTTATTTTGGAATTTAGTTTAGTTGATTTAATTGTAGCTAATTGTAGGTAGTTTATTTAATTAATTTATTGATAGTGTAGTGTTAGGATTAATTGTAACTTAAGTTAAGATTTATTTTACAGGTAATTTTGTAATTATTTTAACTAGGTAGCTATTAAATAGTTATTAACTATTTAATAGCTATTGTACCTGGTTAAAATAAATACAAAGTTGCCTGTAAAATAAATATAAATCCTAAAATAGCTACAATATAATTATTTGTTATATTGTAGCTATATTAGGGTTTATTTTACAGGTAAGTATTTAGCTTTAAATAGGAATAATTTATTTAATAAGATTTATTTTATTTCGTTACATTTAAATTATATTTAACTTAGGGGGGTGTTAGGGTTAGACTTCGCTTTAGGGGTTAATACATTTATTATAGTGGCGGCAAGGTCCGGTCGGCAGATTAGGGGTTAATAAGTGTAGGTAGGTAGCAGCAACGTTGGGGGGGGGGCAGATTAGGGGTTAATAAATATAATATAGGGGTCGGCGATGTTAGGGGCAGCATATTAGGGGTACATAGCTATAATGTAGGTTGCAGTGGTGTACGGAGCGGCAGATTAGGGGTTAAAAATAATATGCAGGGGTCAGCGATAGCGGGGGCGGCAGATTTGGGGTTAATAAGTGTAAGGTTAGGGGTGTTTAGACTCGGGGTTCATGTTAGGGTGTTAGGTGCAGACTTAGGAAGTGTTTCCCCATAGGAAACAATGGGGCTGCGTTAGGAGCTGAACGCGGCTTTTTTGCAGGTGTTAGGTTTTTTTTCAGCTCAAACTGCCCCATTGTTTCCTATGGGGGAATCGTGCACGAGCACGTTTTTGAAGCTGGCCGCGTCTGTAAGCAACGCTGGTATTTAGAGTTGAAGTGGCGGTAAATTATGCTCTACGCTCCCTTTTTGGAGCCTAACGCAGCCCTTCAGAGAACTCTAAATACCAGCGTTGTTTAAAAGGTGCGGGGGGGAAAAACACGCGTAGCTAACGCACCCCTTCTAACGCAAAACTCTAAATCTAGCCGATTATCCGAAACATTCCTTTCTTTTTATGGATTTTATAAAATATTGGAGACAAAACCTTCCCCCTGTAAGTTTAACTAACTAGGAAAAGGAGCAGTTGCTGCAAGATTTACAAGATTCTTGATAATGCCATTCATTTCACCAGTTTTAGAATAATCTAAAGATACAATAACTTTGGAGGAAGGGGAATGATAAACTCTAAACTGTATTCCTGGAAAAACAGTCTGTTTACCCAAGAATTTGAAATATTTTAAAGGCATGTTTGCTCATAAAAGTCTAAACCTAAAGAGAGATATTGGGATTAAACCTGCCTAATATTTCACATAAGGTTGAATTTAGAAGTGAACTCAGTATTATCCCCAAGCAGGGGCAGACTGATCAGCTGGGCAAAAAGGACCTGGACTGAGGGCCCAGTATGTAGGGGGGGGGGGCACAAATGGCATAATCTGAGGTTGACAGCTGCCATATCAGTAACTAAGCAGTTCAGTGTGGGTTTAGTAAAGGCCCTAGCCCCAGATTGGGGGCCTTGTGTCTGAATGTGGGGGCCCTAGAGAGTGGGGGTCCTGTCGGGGGTCTGTCCCTGTGATGGTCATGAAGTGTGGGGTTTTTCCCTAGATGTTGTGGGCCCTTTCTCTGGCCCTTGAGGCTGGAGCTCCTGGCCCTGGAGGTTGGGGGGGGGGGCTGGTGGAGGCAGGACAGGGAGGTTACGATGTTCATTTGCATACATTTGAATACATTTGGGTCAGTGTGAGACAGTGGGGGCCCTTCCCTAATTTTTGCCCAGGGCCCTGATTGGTCTCAGTTCACCCTTGTCCCCAAGAGATATCCCTGCAAGACCCCAGGAGATCTGAAGGTGCCATCAACACAATGAGGAACGTCAAGCACAATGTAATAGGTTACAGACTGCACAACACATCACCCTAGAAGAGGAATACATTACACCCATAAGGTAGCAGGCACTGTCTGTGCACAATAACAGTTTAGAAGTGTATCTAAGATGCATCCACCAACCAAAGGGACAACAACATATATCTGTGGAGATAACTGCCCAGTGTCTAGAAAAGATACAGGAGAGAAGAATGAGGCATGTATACTTACATACTCATTATATAATTACTACAAATTAAAGCAAGATACAAACTGATTGCCAATGTGTACACTAAAGTAAGACTGCTCCATCCCATTATGTAGAGTATCTGAGGTTAACCAGCAGTATATGCCCTCTGAGCCACCATCAATAAACCCCCAGGGACAAATCTTTCAAATGTGTGAGGGTGGCTGTATGTTGGGTTCACTTTAAAGGTTACAGATGGAGACCCTGGTAACATACAGGTGGTGACTGGACTCTTGCAGTAGATAAGATGGACCAAACCTTTTTTTTCTTCATCTTTACAAAAAAAAAACCTCTAGCTTACACTACCTTATTCCCATAGGTAGAACCTGTTCTGACTAAAAAATAAATGGGAAGAGTAATTTTATGGGTGGGATTCTCACTCTCTCTTTTCCAGTGGTCAGATACTATCTAAAAACATGTCTTAATGTCTGGGAAGTTTGCAATTCAAACAGAGTCATCCATTGTTATTGCATTTATGTACAGTATGTATTGTAAGTATGAATATATATTTATATGTATATTTATATATATATATTTATATATACATATATATACATACACAAACTGTTTATAGATACACAGACATATATACATTTGTTTTCACAATTGTGTAATTGTTCAGTGATGGGAATATATGTATTATTATTATTATTATTAATAATAATAATGATAATAATAATTATAGTATTTGTATTTGCTATCAATCAGGTAAGTTCTTAGAGTGTGAAATAATATTGTAATATTTCAACTATGAACAAATATGAATTCAAATATTAAGTGCATATTTTTGTTTAACTATCTAGTCCCTGTACCTTTAATAATGTTGTATAAATGTGTGTGTGTGTATATATATATATACACACATATATATAATATTTTATGAGCCTAGTATATATCTTACATTAGAATTTTCTAGTTACATAAATTATACTAGTGGTTTTGCATTAACACTAGAGGTAAAGATTTGTTTTTGTTCTCTTCAGTATAAATACATTTGGTGTAATTTAATAGCAATACTTTTTTTTCATATACTGAATATAACACACTGTGTTTTTGTTTCTGACCTGTCAGCAGTCTAATATATATATATATGTTAGCCGGACTTCTCAATTTTAAATCCTGTATTTCAGGTGCTTGAAACATTTTGAGTTGCATTAACATATTTCTTTAAAACATTGGTTTTGGCACGCTCAGTGACTGGAAATGCTGAAAAAGTGAAGTCAATTGGTTGAGTATTTTTGGTATTATTAGTTGTTGAAAAGAAGGTACTTTTCACAATCTCTTAACATTGAAAATGATTAATCTACAATAAAAACTACTTTTCCAATCTACTGTATATAAAATTTGAATGCAAATAGATTTTTACTACTTAACTGCTAAGACGTTTATTTATTTTGTTGCTGACGTATAACATTTCAGCTGAAAAAAATAAGTAGAAGCATGCTCAGTAGGGATTTTGTAATAAAGGGTTCTGGGAATGTAGTCCCAGATATTGGTTTGTGTGCTGTTGCAGCGTAGAAGACAAAGAATACCTACAGCAGTGTCCTGTTGCCTGTAGCACACACATATATATATATATATATGACAGAGTTTAAGAGGGATATTTATCAAACAGTCAACTGAAAATACGCTACAATCCCGCATCGTATTTGTCGCGAGATTGATCCGCCGTAGTTATCAAAGCGTCAAGATAGTCAAATGTTGAAATGTGTGACGAAATATACGCTCCCGCGATCTCAATCCGACGCAGATCGATGCTTGCGTCATTACAGATGTTTTAAATTCACATTCAACTCTATTTGATCATTTCCCCAATGTATCAAACATCTAACAGGTACGCTTGCGTCTATTCCGATGCAGCGTACCTAGTTTTCAATCCGCCACCCATGAGGCCGTGGATGCCATAGAAATCAATAGGAGTCGGAAAACACAGAAAGCTTATGTTACATGTTGCAAGAGAATGAAGTATATTACATAATAAAAGTAAATTGGAAACTTTATTAAAATTGTATACCCTTTCTAAATCAAACAATATTATTGCTCCACATTTGGTGCACTAGTAGATATAGGGATAAAAATGAAAAATACATTACTACTTATGGATTATGTTACAACTTTGTCTCTTATTACAAAGCAAGGGGACAATATTATTTCTCCAAATTTTTTGAAACGTTTTGCCCCATACTTGTTGCACTAATCGATATAGAGATAAAAATTAAATAAATACAAAACATAATATAGCTAGCTTTTTATTTATTTTTTAAAAAATCCATTTGCACCATGTTTAAGCCATGTAATACAAGTCCCACTCTCCACTTTGCACCAAATTTGATGCAACACTTTTTGCACCAATTATGACGCAAACTCCTAAACAACCCACACACTAGTGAATTTTTCAACCACATTTGATTAGAATATGCATAATCACATGATTTATGACATCAGCCAATCTGATTCAAATATACATTTTAAACTATCACTAACGAATCAAATTGCTTAATACTTGTGTCATTGATCACTCATCAGAATTTGTAAGTGCCATTTGTTACATTGTGTATTATACTTTGAAAGTATGTATATGTGAAATTAGTATTAAAGATAAACATTGATGCTGACATTAGGACACACAGTGTAATATTTTCGACAATGATTTTAAAATTCGAATTGATGTTTGATTCAATATAATCTTAAACTGATAGTTCAAAGGGATAGCCCACCTAACATTAAGCTGTCATGATTCAGATACAGCAGAAATTAAAATCACCTCTTTACTGTCATGCTATTTTCAGTGTATTTCTTCCTTCTCCTGAATTTCTTCTTCAGTAAGAAATGTCATCTTATATGCCAGCCCATTTTACAACACCTGTGTATTGGTGGTTTTTAAAACTAGATTGCAATCAGGAGGGGTACAGTGAGAAAAAATGGCCCAGCTCCTTAAATATCCATTGATTGCAAATAAATACATATGATTACATGTTATATAGTTAAAAACCCGAATAACCGCAACATCGATGACTGTTAGTTAACAACAGTCCGATGCTCATTGCGCCGTACTTGATGTGCGTGTTTTTGCCTTTTTTTTTAATAAATAAGGGCATCGTATGTGGATCCGCGTCAGTGATGTCTGGCGAGCGTATTGACGCCAGCGAATGCATCAAGATTGACGCTTTGATAAATATCCCCCTAAGAGTTTAAGTTTTCTATGAAACATTTAAAAGCCTTGGGAGCTTTGCATGACACCATCAATGATATCACTCATGACATTGTTGACATAGTGTATGACATCATCAATGTTATAACTAGTGACATCAACCTTCTGTCAGAGGGAACATTTATATGTATATATATATATATATATATATATATATATATACATTCACCCTCTTCCTCACATGCAGCCACCTCCTCATCCTCCCACCTCACGCTCAGACTCCTCACAATCTGACCACCATTCCTCCCCACAACATATTTCTTTAACCCTTACCTCTCACTCCCTGTAAATCATCTTCTTATTATTCTCTCCCTCACACCTTGCTTACCCTCTCAATACTTCTAACCCTTACACACCAGCTTCTATTCATATATTTAGCCCTTTCTCCTCAAACACAGCCTCCACCTCAACCTCTATTTTCACCTCCCTGAAATCCACTGTCCTCCTCACCCTATCACCCAGCTTCATATTCACCTTATTTCTTCACAGTCTGTTTTATACTCTCTTATTCCTTTTCTTCTTTACTCACAGGGCCATCCTCAGCCGTCGACTGCACACAGCCTCCCCCTTAACCTCTCACTACCATTTTTTTTATATACAATATATATTTCTGCACAAACTGTATGTACACACACATATAATTTTGACTAGTTATGTCAATAAGGATGGCATCAGTGATGTCATTGATGACTTCATGTAAGGCTCCCAAGGATGAAGCGGGGGCAATTTCAGTGAGGAAACTTTTTATAGGAAAGCAAACAAATATATATAAAATATATATATTTTCTAAAATGTTTTCATTTCCTTCTAAATGTATATTATATTGTATTATGTCTATATGGATGTAAGTTTGCATGAGGATTGTATATAATATATAGTGTGGTTGCATTGGGTTGTAGCAGAGGATAAAAAAAAATATCCATATCCATCGTTTTATTTAAAGTATGTGTCAGGATATAGGGAACACAAACTGCCATGTGAATCAAATTTATACCTAAGCAGCTTCACTACTATACCTCAGGAACCAGCAACAGTGGTAGGAACAGGAGAGTTCACTGAGAGGGTCGGAAACTCTCTCTCACAACTAAGCATTTTACACCTATCTATCTATCTATCTATCTATCTATCTATCTATCTATCTATCGGGTTCTTGTAAAGCGCGGCTATTCACCCGTAAGGGTCTCAAGGCGCTGAGGGTTGCAGTTCAGTCGAAGAGCCAGGTCTTGAGGTATTTTCTGAACTTAGTTAGGGCGGCAGCTTGTCTTAGGTGCAGCGGGAGGGTGTTCCAAGTCTTGGCTGCCAGGTGAGAGAAGGATCTGCCTCCCGCTGTGGTTTTTCTTATGCGGGGAATGACTGCGAGGGCTTGGTCGGCCGATCAAAGTTGTCTGGCAGGGGTGTAGAAGGTAACGCGGTGGTTCAAGTATTCGGGACCGATGTTGTGGAGGGCCTTGAATGTGTGGGTGAGAAGCTTGAAGGTTATTCTTTTGTTGATGGGGAGCCATTCCAGGGCTTTGTCGCGTATGCCAGCATCGTGTAGTCGGTTGCGGAGGGTGAGGTGGGAGACAGTGTCGAATGCTGCAGAGAGGTCTAGGAGAATGAGGGCGGCGGTCTCTCCTCGGTCGAGTAGGGCGAGGATGTCATCTGCGGCGGCGAGGAGGGCGGTCTCGGTGCCGTGGTTGCTCCTGAAACCTGCATGTCTCACTGAGTTAGCTTGCCAGCTTTAAGCAGATGAAGTTTGTTCAAAGTTCACAATACTCTTATTTAAATGACAGAAAAGTAATCTTACTAAACTAGAGGCAAATACGAATTAAATTGTAGTGAAATTATTTCAGTTTAATTTGTATTTGCTTCAAACTGTGAATGTGTATCAGTTCCTTGTGCTCTCTTGTTTACTTCACTCTTCCCTGTGACATTATGTATCACAGAGAGATTCATTACGTTCTATGGGGGGGGGGGGGGAGCTCATCTTTCTGGGACTTCCAAGGGCTTTTTAGAAAATTAAAGGGACATAATGACCAAATGTTGAATCACTTGAAAGTAATTGTTTTTAACCTGAGGTACAGTTTTATACATCTTTAAGTTGTATTATGTATAAATGTCACCTAAACATATCTAGGTAAAAAAATAAACAGCTAGATTACGAGTTTTGCGTTATGAGGGGTGCGGTACTAACTTGCACGTTATTCTCAACGCTCACTTTCCTACGGCGCTAGTATTACAGGTCTTTCTAAACCCGGCGTTAAAAGGCAAGAAGTTAGCGTAGAGCAAAATTGTGCTCCATACCGCACTCCAATACCAGCGCTGCTTAAGTTAGCAGTGAGCTGGTTGTATGTGCATGATTTCCCCATTGACATCAATGGAGAGAGCTGGCTGAGAAAAAGCCTAACACCTGCAAAAAAGCGTAAAGCTCAGTAACGCAGCCCCATTGATTCCTATGGGGAAACTAAATTTATGTTTACACCTAACACCCTAACATGAACCCAGAGTCTAAACACCCCTAATCTTACACTTATTAACCCCTAATCTGCCGCTCCGGACATCGCCGCCACCTATATTATACTTATGAACCCCTAATCTGCTGCCCCCAACATTGCCGACACCTACATTATATTTATTAACCCCTAATCTGCTACCCACATCACCGACACCTACATAATGTTATTAACCCCTAATCTGCCGCCCCAACATCGCCGTCACTATAATAAACATATTAACCCCTAAACCGCCGTACTCCCGCATCGCATCCACTAGTTAAATATTAACCCCTAATCTGCCGCCCCTAACATCGCCGCCGCCTACCTACATTTATTAACCCCTAATCTGCCATCCCAACGTCGCTGCCACTATATTATATTTATTAACCCCTAAACCTAAGTCTAACCCTAACACCCCCTAACTTAAATATAATTAAAATAAATCTAAATAAAATCTACTATTAATAACTAAATAATTCCTATTTAAAACTAAATACTTACCTATAAAATAAACCCTAAGCTAGCTACACTATAACTAATAGTTACATTGTATCTAGCTTAGGGTTTATTTTTATTTTACAGGAAAGTTTGTATTTATTTTAACTAGGTAGAATAGTTACTAAATAGTTATTAACTATTTACTAACTACCTAGCTAAAATAAATACAAATTTACCTGTAAAATAAAACCTAACCTAAGTTACACTAACACCTAACACTACACTACAATTAAATAAATTACCTAAATTAAATACAATTAACTAAACATTACAGAAAATAATAAACAAATTACAAGATCTTTAAACTAATTACACCTAATCTAATAGCTCTATGAAAATAAAGAAAGCCCCCCCAAAATAAAATAAAAAACCTAGCCTAAACTAAACTACCAATAGCCCTTAAAAGGGCCTTTTGCGGGGCATTGCCCCAAAGAAATCAGCTCTTTTACCTGAAAAAAAAAATACAAACAACCCACCAACAGAAAAACCCACCACCCACACAACCAACCCCCCAAATAAAACCCTAACTAAAAAAACCTAAGCTCCCCATTGCTCTGAAAAGGGCTTTTGGATGTGCATTGCCCTTAAAAGGGCATTTAGTTCTATTGCTGCCCAAAGCCCTAACCTAAAAATAAAACCCACCCAATAAACCCTTTAAAATACCTAACACTAACCCCCTAAAGATCCACTTACAGTTTTGAAGATCCGACATCCATCCTTAACGAAGCCGGGA
This sequence comes from Bombina bombina, assembly GCF_027579735.1. Lineage (NCBI taxonomy): Eukaryota > Metazoa > Chordata > Amphibia > Anura > Bombinatoridae > Bombina > Bombina bombina. The sequence goes on along the minus strand of NC_069510.1, from coordinate 77,608,550 downwards.
GAAGTTATCATTGATGCGGCAAGAAGTCCTCAATGAAGCCGGGAGAAGTCTTCATCCAAGCTGGGACAAGTGGTCCTCCAGACGGACAGAAGTCTTCATCCAGACGGCATCTTCTATCTTCATCCATCTGGCGTGGAGCGGGTCCATCTTCAAGACATCCGGCGCGGAGCATCCTCTTCCAACGACGACTACCCGACGAATGAAGGTACCTTTAAGTGACGTCATGCAAGGTGGCGTCCCTTATATTCCGATTGGCTGATAGAATTCTATCAGCCAATCGGAATTAAGGTTGAAAAAATCCTATTGGCTGATGCAATCAGCCAATAGGATTGAACTTCAATCCTATTGGCTGATCCAATCAGCCAATAGGATTGAGCTTGCATTCTTTTGGCTGTTCCAATCAGCCAATAAAATCAAGCTCAATCCTATTGGCTGAATAGAATATAGAATTCTATCAGCAAATCGGAATTACGGGGTTGTTTGTATTTTTATTTTCAGGTAAAAGAGCTGATTTATTTGGGGCAATGCCCCGCAAAAGGCCCTTTTAAGGGCTATTGGTAGTTTAGTTTAGGCTAGGGTTTTTTTATTTTATTTTGGGTGGACTTTTTTTGTTTTTTATTTTGATAGGGCTATTAGATTAGGTGTAATTAGTTTAAAGATCTTGTAATTTGTTTTTTATTTTCTGTAATTTAGTGTTTTGTTTTTTTGTAATTTAGTTAATTGTATTTAATTTAGGTAATTTATTTAATTGTAGTGTAGTGTTAGGTGTAAGTGTAACTTAGGTTAGGTTTTATTTTAGAGGTAAATTTGTATTTATTTTAGCTAAGTAGTTAGTAAATAGTTAATAACTATTTAGTAACTATTCTACCTAGTTAAAATAAATACAAACTTGCCTGTAAAATAAAAATAAACCCTAAGCTAGATACAATGTAACTATTAGTTATATTGTATCTATCTTAGGGTTTATTTTACAGGTAAGTATTTAGTTTTAAATAGGAATAATTTAGGTAATAATTGTATGTTTTATTTATATTTATTTTAATTATATTTAAGTTAGGGGGTGTTAGGGTTAGGGTTAGACTTAGGTTTAGGGGTTAATAAATATATAATATAAATTTAATATATAATATATATATTAAATATAATATAAATATAATATAGTGGCGGCGACGTTGGGGGCAGCAGATTAGGGGTTAATACATGCCGATCCCTTCAGTCCAATCCTCGCCCATCAGTGGCTCAGTGCATGGAGGCAATTGGATTGATGGTGGCTGCAATGGACATCATTCTGTTTGCTCGTTTTCATCTCAGACCTCTACAACTGAGCTAGACAATGGAATGGCGACTATGCAAATTTGTCTCCTCAGATAGATCTGGATCAGGAGACGAGGGACTCTCTTCTTTGGTGGTTGTCGCTGGATCATCTGTCCCAAGGGAGGTGCTTCCGCAGACCTTCATGGGTGGTAGTGACAATGGACGCCAGTCTACTAGGATGGGGTGCAGTTTGGAATTCCCTGAAGGCTCAGGGTGTGTGGACTCGGTCGGAGTCTCTACTTCCCATCAATATTCTGGAGTTGAGAGCAATATACAATGCGCTTCAGGCTTGGCCTCAGTAGGCTTCGGCCAAATTCATCCGATTTCAGTCGGACAACATCACGACTGTGGCTTACATCAATCATCAGGGAGGAACAAGGAGTTCCTTAGCGATGACAGAAGTATCCAAGATAATTCGGTGGGCGGAGGCTCACTCTTGTTATCTATCAGCACTCTACATCCCAGGAGTGGACAACTGGGAAGCAAATTTTTTGAGCAGACAGACGTTTCATCCGGGGGAATGGAAACTCCATCCGGAGGTCTTTGCCACCCTGATTCTCAGATGGGGCAGACCGGAGCTGGATCTTATGGCATCTCGTCAGAATGCCAAGCTCTCGAAATACGTATCCAGGTCCAGGGATCCTCAGGCCGAACTGATAGATGCCTTGGCAGTGCCTTGGTCGTTCAACCTATCTTATGTGTTTCCACCGTTTGCTCTCCTTCCCCAGGGGATTTCTCGAGTCAAACAGGAGAGGGCTTCGGTGATTCTCATCGCTCCTGCGTGGTTTCGCAGGACTTGGTATGCTGACCTGGTGGACATGTCCTCTCTGCCCCCGTGGAAGCTTCCATTGAGGCAGGACCTTCTCATTCAGGGACCCTTCCATCATCCGAATCTAGTTTCTCTGCAGCTGACTGCTTGGAGATTGAACGCTTGATTTTATCTAAGCGAGGGTTCTCTGATTCGGTCATTGATACCTTGATCCAGGCACGTAAGCCTGTTACTAGAAAGATTTACCATAAGATATGGCGTAAATATCTTTATTGGTGCTAATCCAAGGGCTACTCATGGAGTAAGGTTAGGATTCCTAGGATTTTGTCCTTTCTCCAAGAAGGATTGGAGAAAGGGTTATCAGCAAGTTCCTTAAAGGGACAGATTTCTGCTTTATCTATTTTGCTACACAAACATCTGGCAGATATTCCGGATTCTCAATCTTATTGTCAGGCTCTGACTCGGATCAGGCCTGTGTTTAGACCTATTGCTCCTCTGAGTTTGAATCTAGTTCTTAAGGTTCTTCAAGGAGTTCCGTTTGAACCTATGCATTCCATAGATATTAAGTTGTTATCTTGGAAAGTTTTATTTTTGGTTGCTATTTCTTCTGATCACAGAGTTTCTGATCTTTCGGCATTACAATGTGATTCTGCTTACCTTATTTTTCTTTCCGATAAGGTAGTGTTATGTACCAAACCTGGTTTTCTTCCTAAGGTTGTTTCCAACAAAAATATTAATCAGGAGATTATTGTTCCTTCATTGTGTCCTAATCCTTCTTCTAAGAAGTAGTGTCTGTTACATAACTTGGACGTGGTCCGTGCCCTGAAGTTTTACTTGCAGGCAACTAAGGAATTTCGTCAGTCATCTTCATTATTTGTTGTTTTTTCTGGAAAACGTAGGTTTCAGAAAGCTACGGCTACCTCTCTTTCTTTTTGGCTGAAGAGTATCATCCGTTTTGCTTATGAGACTGCTGGACAGCAGCCTACTGAACGAATTACGGCTCATTCCACTAGGGCTGTGGCTTCCTCATGGGCTTTTAAAAATGATGCTTCTGTTGAACAGATTTGCAAGGCTGCAACTTGGTCGTCGCTTCACACTTTTTCCAAATTTTACAAATTTGATACTTTTGCCTCGTCCGGGGCTGTTTTTGGGAGGAAGGTTCTTCAAGCAGTGGTGCCTTCCGTTTAGGTTCCTGTCTTGTTCCTCCCTTTCATCCGTGTCCTATAGCTTTGGTATTGTATCCCATAAGTAAGGATGAAATCCGTGGACTCATCATATCTTGTAAAAGAAAAGGAAATTTATGTTTACCTGATAAATTTGTTTCTTTTACGATATGACGAGTCCACGGCCCACCCTGTCATTTTCTAAGACAGGTCTTTATTTTTTGTTAAACTTCAGTCAACTCTGCACCTTGGCTTTTCCTTTCTCTTCCTAACTTCAGTCGAATGACTGGAGTGGGAGGAAAGGGAGGAGCTATATATACAGCTCTGCTGTGGTGCTCTTTGCCTCCTCCTGCTGACCAGGAGGCGATATCCCATAAGTAAGGATGAAATCCGTGGACTCGTCATATTGTAAAAGAAACCAATTTATCAGGTAAGCATAAATTTCCTTTTTAAGTTAGGGGGGTGTTAGGTTTAGGGGTTAATAGTTGAATTTAGTATTTTGTGATGTGGGGGGCTTGCGGTTTAGGGGTTAATAGGTTTATTTAGTAGCGGTGATGTGGGGGGCCGGAGGTTTAGGGGTAAATAGGTTTATTTAGTGGCGGCGATGTTGGTGCGCAGCAGAATAGGGGTTAATAACTTTATAATAGTGTCGGCAATGTCATACAGGGGCGGAATAGGGGTTAATAACTTTATTTAGGTGTCAGCGATGTTGGGAGCGGCGGAATATGGGTTAATAACTTTTTTTTTTTTTTTTTTAGTTATAAACTTTTTATTAAGGTTTTGTGCAGTTGACAACACATAGAAACAACCATAAAATACAGATGACATACATTCAGATAATACAAAACAATATAATGATATACATAAAGGGCATATTATTAGATAAAAGGTACTCTTCTGAAACCTTCATTTTATGAATTAGCAGGTCCCTTAAGAACCTATTGATATAGGTAATGGTTAATAACTTTTATTAGTGTCTGCGATGTCGTGGGCGGCAGATTAGGGATGTTAAGACTTGGGGTTTATGTTAGGGTGTTAGGTTTAAGCGTAACTTTTTTTTCCCCATAGACATCAATGGGGTTGCGTTACAGAGGTTTTTCATTCTGCACTTCAGGTGTTAGGTTTTTTTCTAACACTCTCTCCTCATTGATGTCTATGAGGGAAAGCATGCACGAGAACGTCAAAGCAGCCCTTGGCTTTTGTGCGGTATGGAGATTAACGCCACCATATCGCACGCACAAGGAGGCTTTTCAGTAACTCGTAATGGCAGCGCTATGGAGAGTGAAATAACGCAACTTTTTTGGCGTTAGTTTCGCACCCTGTTTAGTGCAAAACTCGTAATCTAGGTGAGTGTAATGTAAAATATGAGATGAGCAGCATGAATCAAATATATATAGAAAGAGCCAGGAATAAAAAACAGTTCAGTGACTTGTTCTACGGCCTGGGTTACCACCTTGGATTAATTTCGTTTAGCCCAATTGTGCTTTTCACAGAGGGGAACTTTCCTAAACTATATCAGTCTGAACCCGCCTCACAAGGTCAGTACAGCTCCGAAATACAATGCAATTTTCCTCTAAAGAAGGGAAATGGCAACCCCAGATGATCGTTGCTGCCTCCTTTGGGCCTCATCAGTGAGGTGCAGCCATATCCCTCTAGGTACATTGGGCAAGAAGTCCACGTCTGGTTTCCTTGTGAGCAGCATGACTCCCATAAGTAGCATTCACCGGCATATGTGCATATGCTGCTGCTCATTGGTGATAGCAAAGGTAGCTTTGGTGTACAGTGGGAAAAAATACATTGTCCATATATCAGACTGTTCATGAATATTTATAAACCAAATATTTTTTTTTCTCTTTCTATTGGCTCTCATTATGTTTTTTTATCTTGCAGTGAGGAAGATGCAACTGCAGTGTACAAATCAGCTGCCATTTTGAACATGACAGGACCAGGATATGTGTGGTTGGTGGGAGAGAGGGAAATTTCGGGAACTGCTTTACGTTACGCACCTGATGGTAAAGATACTTTTGTACCTTAAACTGTTAAGCTGTTAGTTAAAGTGATTAACTAAATAAGAGTACAGCAAGAGTACAATACTACATGTTTGTAATGAGGATTTTATATGTGGTAAAAAAAATAAGGAAGAAACTGCTCTAAGTGCAGATAAATAAGGGAGCCCGGGAAAATGTACCTGGAAAATGAGGGAGGGTTAGCAGCCCTAGAGGTACAGCCAATATGACGCAGCACCGCTTGTCCCATAGCTTTCAATAGTATCGTGCTCCTGCGCCTCTGCATTGAGAAGCCTGCACATTAGTCCGGCTTCTTCCTAAGAAGACGCAGGAGAGCGCTACTTTACATACAAGCAAACTTTACCTAGGGGAGGTCGGCTGCTTGTAAGTACGGTTTTGTTATTATTACACAACTAAACATTTACAGATCAAGGGGTCAATTTATTAAATGTCAAGCGGACATGATTCTCTATAGTGGATCATGTCCGCTCGACATCGCTAAATGCCGATAGCATACGCTGTCGGCATTTATCATTACACAAGAATTTCAAGTGAAATGCTTGTGCATACCGCCCCCTGCTCATCGGCGGCCAATCGGCTGCTACCAGGGGGTGTCAATCATCCCGATCGGATCAGGATGTTTCAGTCCGCCACCTAAAAGATTGCAGAGAAGTTAAGGTGCAGCGGTCTTAGTTCTGCTGCATTCTTAACTTCCGTTTCTAGTGAGCCAGAAACGATGGGCATAGAAAGCAGCATCCGCTGCTTATTAAATCTACCCCTAAATATACATGTTCAGATTGAATATTGGTAGGAGGCTTACAAACTTTGTATATCTACAGTGCACAGATTTAACTGCACTGTTTATTAGTTATTGCCTTTACTATCCCTTTAAGTAAAGGAGCTTTTAGACAGTCACAACCATAAAAATAATTCTTACTAGGTTGCTATGTCAATTAATAAAAAAAATGTGTGTCCTGGAAATGATATTTATAAATATATATATATATATATATATATATATATATATATAGATATATATATATAAATACAGTGTGTATATATATATATATATTTACAGGTACCCTAAGTTTACGCCGGGGTTAGGTTCCAGAAAGAATGGTTGTAAATTGAAACCGTTGTAAATTGAAACCCAGTTTATAATGTAAGTCAATGGGAAGTGAGCGAGATAGGTTCCAGGCCCCTCTCAAAATTGTCATAAGTAAAACCTAATACATTATTTTTAAAGCTTTGAAATGAAGACTTTAAATGCTAAACAGCATTATAAACCTAATAAAATAATCACACAACACAGAATATATAATTAAACTAAGTTAAATGATTAAAAACATTTGCTAAACAGCATTAGAAACCTAATAAAATAATCACACAACACAGACTTCACTTGCATTTTTCTGCAAACAGTTCTTTTTATGCATTCCAATCTGGACTGATTTATAGACAGGAAGATCTTGTTCCTTTGAAATCTGCTCGATAGCTCAGGTCTGGTTAAACTGATTAATTTCAGCTTGCTTGGCTTTGCTGCAACACAAGCGGACAGCTCCACCTACTGGCTATTTTAATAAATGCACTGCTTCTCAATGCTTTTCAATAGCAGTCACATGACTGGAAAAAAAGGTTGTTATTCTGAAACAGTGTAAATTGAACCATTGTAAAACGAGGGCCACCTGGGTATATATATATATATATATATATATATATATATATATATATATATAAAGGAATCCAAAAGGAAGACGTCAGCACCCACAGTTCATGACTAAGGATCAGATGGATCCGAAACGTTGCTGCTTTTTGTCTTCTATGTCACTGTAAAATAAAGGAAACACTTTGATGAACTGTGGGTGCTGACGTCTTCCTTTTGGATTCCTTTCTATTATTGAGGTGTGCAGGACCCTCTGACGTACGTGCGCCCCATAAGAAACCACTTTTACAAACTTTGTACCTGTGCTGGACCCTCCATTTTCATATATATATATTCATGAGCATCCGCAGAAATAGTTCCCAGGAAAGTTAAAATCCCCAAATATAACAATATTAGGGACAAGGGACTCAATTTATGAAGCAGCGGAGCCCCATCGTTTCAGGTCCGCCTTAAACGGAAGTTAAGAAGCAGCACTCATAAGACCGTTGCTCCTTAACTTCTTGTGGCGGACTGAACTCATCCCGATACGATCGGGATGATTGACGGCCCATGCTAGGGCCTGATTGGCCGCCAGTGAGCAGGGGGTGGCATTGCACAAGCATTTCACCAGAAATGCTTGTGCAATGTTAAATGCTGACAGCGTATGCTTTCAACATTCAGCAAGGTGGAGCAGACATGATTTGCTTCAGCGGATCATGTCCGCTCGACTGTTCATAAATCTACCCCAAGATGTTCAGCAGGATAGAGTTGCTAGCACTTTACCCACCTCAGGACACCTATGTACGTATTTTATATATCAGCAATTTGCTAATTATCTGCATACAAAATATGTGTTAAAAACATTTAAAATTGGCATTTTAATAGCAAAATTTGCATGTTTGTGTCCTAGAAAACCTCTCGAAAAACGTTACAGTATGTTTACCGTATCTCTGTGGGGATGATCAAGCAAACAATGAGTTGCATGTTGCAGTGCCTGTTATCTTGCTCATGGGATGTATTTCACGCTCTCCAGATTATTGTACAAAAAAGTCATAGTTAAATTTTAATAAAAGCAAGAAAAAAATGTATTATTCAAGCACATTGCACGCTGTAGATTTGAGTTTAAAGTGAAAGTAAATCCTAACGTTGTACACACGCTAGGATTTACTTTTGAAACAAATAAAGGGCACTTTCATTCATGAAGTATAAGATACTTCATGTAGAAAGCTCCTTTATTTGATTCAATCGGTCGCCGTTTTTAGCTGCTACGGCAGCCCATGGCTAAAAAATTTTTTGGCTAAGAGGTGGCGTTTTCACCTCTTAGCCAATAGCCATGCGCTAAATCCGGCTTGGCGCCCATGGGAGCCGGATTTACCGCACGGCTATTGGCTAAGAGGTGAACCTCTTAGCCAAAAAATTTTTTAGCCGTGCGCTGCTGTAGCAGCTAAAAACGGCGACCGATTGAATCAAATAAAGGAGCTTTCTACATGAAGTATTTTATACTTCATGAATGATAGTGCCCTTTATTTGTTTCAAAAGTAAATCCTAGCGTTTGTATAACGCTAGGATTTACTTTCACTTTAATCCCCCTTTATTTGTGAGAGGCTCGCCGGAAACAGAAGTTATGAAGCAGCGGTCTAAAGATCGCTACTCCATAACCTGTCCGCCTGCTCTGAGGCGGCAGACAGAAATCGCCAGAAATCAATACGATCGGGTTGATTGACACCCCCTGCTAGCGGCTGATTGGCCACGAATCTGCAGGGGGCAGTATTGCAGCAGCCATTCACAAGAACAGCTGGTGCAATGATAAATGCCGAGACGTATGCTGTCTGCATTTATCGATGTGCAGCGGACATGATCCGCTATATCAGATCATGTCCGCTCACACCATCTTAAATAGGCCCCAAAATCTGTTGGTTCTAAGCTGTTGTTCTATTGCTGCCTTAGGAATTATAGGTCTACAACTGATCAATGGGAAAAATGAATCTGCTCATATTAGTGATGCTGTTGCTGTCGTTGGACAAGCGATCCATGAATTGTTTGAAAAGGACAATATCACTGACCCACCAAGAGGTTGTGTTGGAAACACCAACATCTGGAAAACGGGACCTCTTTTTAAAAGGTAATGATTCTTTTTTTTTTTTTTTTTGGATTGTTGTTGTTCTACGTTACAGCATTTAGTTTTAAAACCATTAATTAAAAATGCTTTGAATTTCTACCTTAAATTGATATAGCGGACACATTTTAAATGCATATCAGTACATTTAAATTTTTAATACAGCATTTTTTTTGTTATATAATTGTATTGGGAAAAAATTATTCTTTAATAAAAGCTATCACTGTTTCAGTAATAGCTTTTTACTGCTCATGGAACATACAGAGCATACATATTTATGCCTAGTGCCCCCACATGCAGACACTGCACATGCACTGACCTCTATACCATTAATGAAGCTGAGGTAGCAGCTTTGACGCCTGAGCATTTCAGGCTTATGCGCGCAAGTCTGAAACTCTAGTTAAGTAGCTGCGGTCTTAAGAGTGCAGCTTCTTAGCCTCTCCGCCACCTCAAGGCTCATGGGGGCCTATTTAACAAAGGTCTGTGGGACCTGATCAGACAGACCTCGCTGAATGCGGAGAGCAATACGCTCTCCGTATTAAGCATTGCACCAGCAGCTCTTGTGAGCTGCTGGTGCAACGCCGCCTCCTGCAGATTCGCGGCCAATCGGCCACCAGCAGGGGGGTGTCAATCAACCCGATCGTACTCGATCGGGTTGAATTGCGGCGATGTCTGTCCGCCTGCTCAGAGCAGGTGGACAGGTTATGCAGCAGCGGTCTTTAGACCGCTGCTTCATAACTGGTGTTTCTGGCGAGGCTGCAGGCTCGCCAGAAACACAGGGCTTCAAGCTCCGTACGGAGCTTGATAGATATGCCCCATGGAGTTAAATCATCCTGATCTGATCGGGATGATTGACAAGCCCTGCTCTAGTGCAATTGTTTGTGCTAGAGCAGGGAGTGTGGCTGCACAAACAATTGCTTGTGTAATGTTAAATGTGGGCAGCAGATGCTGCCAGGTCGCTGTGATGCCAGGCGAATGAGGTTCCCGAAAAGACAGCCTTCTCTGTCCGACATTTAATAAATGGGGTCCAGTGTCTAAATGTGGCTGCACATGATGCTCTATATTCCCTGTGCACAGTAAAATCTATCACTAAAATCATGGTAAATTTTACTTTAAACTTTTTTCACACCTTCCAACGTTGCCTGGAGACTCTTGAGGTGGTTGGTAGCTGAGTCAGGTAGATTTAGGGAGGTAGTTGCAGCAAACCAGATATGGAGTCACATGACTTTGGGTCCGGTGTTGGGGCAGGAAGTAAAGTGGGTGGAACTTGCATGTAGGGGCGTGGCTAGGTGATCCTGAGCAGACTTGCACTTTAATAAGCTCCTGTAGTGCTGCTGTAAGGAAAATGAACAGAGCTCACAAATAGTGACAATCCCGCAAAATGCAGGATGGTTGTGAGCTCTCTATTTACTAATACATGAGTATTAAAAAAAACTAATATACAGGAGTGCATTTAAATTACAATAGTACACAATAGTTGGGGCCCTTTATCCAAGTCCCACCATGACTAAGCACTGCCACAGCAAAAAAATGTCACATTCTTTTGGATGCTAGAGAGGGCTGTTATGATTTACTATGCTGTGCGTTGGAGCTCTATCTGGCTTCCATGGGACTCATTATCTAGTTGCCATCCCAATACCAAAGACTAAGCCTAATGTGTTCATCTGGTGATATTGTTGTTAATGAAATATCGTCAAAACAGTGACATGTTTGTCAACAATATTGCAGCCGTGCAAACAAGTGCCCCTTTCACTTTCATTTTCCATTATTGTATCCAACTGAAATTTATATTTTTTTCTTTCCAAATATTCCGCCATTTGTTTCATCCATAATTAATGCTGTATATATCATGCACGTTTTAGGGTGCTCATGTCTTCCAAGTACCCCGAAGGAGTAACAGGACGTGTTGAATTTAATGAGGACGGAGATAGAAAGTTTGCCAATTACAGCATCATGAATCTACAGAACCGTATACTGGTTAAGGTCGGGATCTTCAATGGGAGTCATGTAAGTCTTTACCTGAATGCATGTGGGGAAGAATGACAATTAAAAGGACACGATTCAGATGGAGAATACTATTTTACACAACATTGCAATTTACTTCTTTTATCTAATTTGCTTAATTTTTTAGATATTCTTCATTAATGTATATTACGAGAACAAAGCAAATTTCATAACAGAAGTAAATTGTCAAGTTGTTTTAAATCACATGCTCTATCTGAATCATGGAAGTTTAATTTTGAATGGATTGTCCCTTTAATGTATAGAAAACTAAAAAGCAATCCCAATTAAACACAAAAACATAGTAATTATTTTTGTATTGTCCTCAAATGGAAAAATCCTGCTCTACACTGATACCTATTTCTTTCTAGTGGAAACATCTTACAGCAAACTTATGTTTAGCCCCATTAATTACTGCATTGTGATATTTTTTTGTATCTAGGCCACTGATTGGTTTATAAAAGTATATAGTATTCTGGGATTATTGTCTGAAGAGGTTAACTCTTTGAGGAAAAATTCTTCAAAGGAGCAAATACTTTATTACGCCATAAAGGAAGTAAGAATTCGTCTTTGAGCCACATAGTCTAACAACCTGTTTCTAAACTCTTGCAGATTTTACAAAATGACCGGAAGATCATCTGGCCAGGTGGCGAAACTGAAAAACCGCAGGGATATCAGATGTCAACCAGATTAAAGGTATAAATTGTGACTGTATCACAGAATACAGACTTTATTAAAGGTATAAATTGTGACTGTATCACAGAATGCAGACTTTACAGATTAAAGGTATAAATTGTGAATGTATCACAGAATACAGACTTTACAGTTTAAATATATAAATTGTGACTATCACAGAATACAGACTTTATTAAAGGTATTAATTGTGACTGTATCACAGAATACAGACTTTACAGATTAAAGTTATAAATTGTGAATGTATCACAGAATACAGACTTTACAGATTAAATATATAAATTGTGACTATCACAGAATACAGACTTTATTAAAGGTATTAATTGTGACTGTATCACAGAATACAGACTTTACAGATTAAAGGTATAAATTGTGACTATCACAGAATACAGACTTTACAGATTAAAGGTATACATTGTGACTGTATCACAGAATACAGACTTTACAGATTAAAGGTATATATTGTGACTGTATCACAGAATACAGACTTTACAGATTAAAGGTATAACTTGTGACTGTATTACAGAATACAGACTTTATTAAAAGTATAAATTGTGACTGTATCACAGAATACAGACTTTATTGAAGGTATAAATTGTGACTATCACAGAATACAGACTTTACATATTAAAGGTATAAATTGTGACTATCACAGAATACAGACTTTACAGATTAAAGGTATAAATTGTGACTGTATTACAGAATACAGACTTTACATATTAAAGGTATAAATTGTGACTGTATTACAGAATACAGTCTTTACAGATTAAAGGTATAAATTGTGACTGTATTACAGAATACAATCTTTACAGATTAAAGGTATAAATTGTGACTGTATCACAGAATACAGACTTTAGAGATGAAAGGTATAACTTGTGACTATCACAGAATACAGATTTTACAGATTAAAGGTATAAATTGTGACTGTATCACAGAATACGGACTTTACAGATTAAAGGTATAAATTGTGACTGTATCACAGAATACAGACTTTACAGATTAAAGGTATACATTGTGACTGTATCACAGAATACAGACTTTACAGATTAAAGGTATAAATTGTGACTGTATCACAGAATACAATCTTTACAGATTAAAGGTATAAATTGTGACTGTATCACAGAATACAGACTTTACAGATGAAAGGTATAACATGACTATCACAGAATACAGACTTTACAGATTAAAGGTATAAATTGTGACTGCATCACAGAATACAGACTTTACAGATTAAAGGTATAAATTGTGACTGTATCACAGAATACAGACTTTACAGATTAAAGGTATAAATTGTGACTGTATCACAGAATACAGACTTTACAGATTAAAGGTATAAATTGTGACTGTATCACAGAATACAGACTTTATTAAAGGTATAAATTGTGACTATCACAGAATACAGACTTTACAGATTAAAGGTATAAATTGTGACTATCACAGAATACAGACTTTACAGATTAAAGGTATAAATTGTGACTGTATCACAGAATACAGACTTTACAGATTAAAGGTATAAATTGTGACTGTATCACAAAATACAGACTTTACAGATTAAATGTATAAATTGTGACTATCACAGAATAAAGACTTTATTAAAGGTATAAATTGTGACTATCACAGAATACAGACTTTTACAGATTAAAGGTATAAATTGTGACTGTATCACAGAATACAGACTTTACAGATTAAAGGTATAAATTGTGACTGTATCACAGAATACAGACTTTACAGATTAAATGTATAAATTGTGACTATCACAGAATAAAGACTTTATTAAAGGTATAAATTGTGACTATCACAGAATACAGACTTTTACAGATTAAAGGTATAAATTGTGACTGTATCACAGAATACAGACTTTACAGATTAAAGGTATAAATTGTGACTGTATCACAGAATACAGACTTTACAGATTAAAGGTATACATTGTGACTGTATCACAGAATACAGACTTTACAGATTAAAGGTATACATTGTGACTGTATCACAGAATACAGACTTTACAGATTAAAGGTATAAATTGTGACTATCACAGAATGCAGACTTTACAGATTAAAGGTATACATTGTGACTGTACCTGGTGTGCACGGCTGCTCCTCTGCCTACCTAGGTATGCTTTTCAACAAAGGATACCAAGAGAATGGATTAAATTAGATTTTGAAAGTTTTTTTAAAATGGTATGTTCTGTCTGAATCATGGGAGAAAATTTTGCAGAAGATCCTATTTTTTAGATGGCATCTTAAAGGGATACTGAACCCATTGTTTTTCTCTCATGGATCAGGTGCAGCATGCAATTTGAAGCAACTTTCTAATTTACTCCAATTATCAATTTTTCTTTGTTTACGAGCCAGCCCATTTTTGGTTCAGCACCTGGGTATAGCTTTCTGATTGGTGGCTAAAATATACTCACCAATCAGCAAGCGCTATCCAGGGTTCTGAACCAAAAAGTGTCCAGCAGCATAATTTACACAAGGGTTTTTAATATGTGTATCCCTGAACTGCTCTTCATTTGTAAATTATTGTAAATTGTTCTAGCAACATGACAGTGTTACATATTATAAAAAAATATTTTGAATGTGGCTCTTTTGCAATGTAGTCTATAAACATTGATATATACTAAAATATATATTTCTTTTACAAGATATAACGAGTCCACGGATTTCATCCTTACTTTTGGGATATCGCCTCCTGGTCAGCAGGAGGAGGCAAAGAGCACCACAGCAGAGCTGTATATATAGCTCCTCCCTTCCCTCCCACTCCAGTCATTCTCTTTGCCTGTTTTAGTGATAAGAAGAGGTAAAGTGGGGTGTTAGTTTAGTTTCTTCAATCAAGAGTTTTTTATTTTAAATGGTACCCGTGAGTACTATTTTTCTCAGGGTACGCAGCAACCAGAGAAATCTTCATTCAGTGACTCCCTTATTATTTGCTGCCCTGATGATGATGGTCTTAGCAAACATTATCTAAGACCCTGCCTGTTCGCACAGATCGGCTGAAGGTGGTGAAAAGAGCATCTTCATTGTGTGGGACCACATCATGCTGCGCTCAGCATTGAGGTATGTGCAGTCATTTGCTTCTGGGGAAACTGAGATATATCAGAACAGACTGATATTTATTCCCTATGCCGGGGAGGGGTAAGCAGTATGCACAGAGATCAGGAGATGTGCCTGGGATTCCCCTCTCTGTTGGGTGCTATCAACTGTGTTTATTTTTTCAGTAAACTGATGTGTGCTTCACCCAGTGGGTATACTATGTTGAGGGCTGACGCTGGGAGATTGCGGATTGTTCCCCAAGGGTTCTAACGTTATCTGTGGTGAAACTTATGACAGGACAAGGGAGTGTATATTTATTTGAGGGGCACATTGGCGGTTCTCTTTATTATGGTTTACGTGTTAAACCGACATTTTTCCTTCCCATGTGGTTTCCTTGCTGGGGAATTGATTTACACCCACGATGGGCGGGGCATAGCTTCGCGCGCTTAGCCGCGCAGTTCTCATCCGGATCCTCGATCGGCAGCAGGTCTCTGGGCTCCGGTGTGACCTAATTCAGATTGTGTATGTAACTTTCACAAACAGACTCGGGAGCGCCGCTCACGGAGTATTCAGTGTCTTGTGGGGGCAGGGAGGCGCCGCAGCAGAGCTGTGGCGAGGTGCAATAAACCCTTATGCATAGCTAAACTGGGTATACAGAGTAAAAGTGCCTAAAGTTTGTTAAACCCTTATGCATAGCTAAACTGGGTATACAGAGTAAAATTTACTGAACGTTTTATAGTGCTCCCTAATGTTGCATAGTTTTGTTGTGGAGCAGAAAAATTATTGAGGTTTTATTTTTTTTAAAGACACGGTACGCTTATTTTTTTTCAAAAAAAATTCTATAAGGTTTGGCTTCAAAATTAATTTTAATTGAGTAAAAGACGATCAATATTACTATTGCTGGTTTGTTTGTCATGGCTGAACTTCAGGAAAGTACCTGTTCTATGTGTTTAGATGCCAATGTGGAACCCCCTATTCCTTTTTGGCCCTCATGTACTGAGAGGGCCTTACAATGTAAAGAACAAATTTTCTTTAATGCAAGTATGTCTAAGGATGATTCTCAGACTGATGAGACTCAGGGTATGCCGCAAATTTCTCCCCAAGTGTCACAACCTTTAACACCCGCCCAAGCGACGCCGTGTTCCTCAACCGCGTCCACTTCATTCACTCTGCAGGATATGGCTGCAGTTATGTCATCCACTCTTACACAAGTTTTATCTAAGTTGCCAGTGTTACAAGGCAAACACAGCAGGTCAGAGGCCCATGTGGCCCCTGCGACTTCTGATGCTTTAATGGCTATCTCTGATATACCTTCCCAGGGCTCTGAATTGGGGGGGGTATGGAGGCCCTGTCTGAGGGGGAACTGTCTAACGCAGGAAGTGCATTACCCCCGACAGATTCGGACGTCATGTCCTTCAGATTTAAACTTGAACACCTCCATCTTTTGCTGCGAGAGGTTTTGGTGACTCTGGATGACTGTGACTCTATTGTGGTGCCACCAGAGAACTTGAGTAAAATGGACAAATACTTAGAGGTCCCTTCTTATTCCGATGTTTTTCCGGTTCCTAAGAGAATTTCTGAGATTATTGCTAGGGAATGGGAAAGACCGGGTATCCCGTTCTCCCCTTCCCCTATTTTTAAGAAAATGTACCCTATAGCTGACACTGTTCGGGACTCTTGGCAGACGGTCCCTAAGGTGGAGGGAGCTATTTCTACCCTGGCGAAGCGTACAACTATTCCTATCGAGGACAGTTGTGCATTCAAAGACCCCATGGATAAGAAATTGGAGGGTCTTCTCAAAAAACTCTATTTTCATCAGGGGTTTTTATTGCAACCGGCGGCCTGCATTGTAACAGTCACGATTGCGGCTGCTTTTTGGTTTGACGCTCTAGAAGAGTCTTTTAAAACTGAGACCTCTTTAGAGGAAATACAGGACAGAATTAAGGCGCTGAAGCTGGCTAATTCTTTTATTACGGATGCTTCCTTTCAGATAATCAAGTTAGCTGCTAAGAGCTCGGGATTCTCCATCTTAGCACGAAGAGCTTTATGGTTAAAATCTTGGTCTGCGGATGTGTCCTCTAAATCCAAGCTTTTGGCTATTCCTTTCAAGGGAATGACCCTATTCGGGCCTGATTTAACAGAAATAATTTCTGATATTACTGGAGGTAAGGGTCATCTCCTCCCTCAAGACAAAACATCTAAGCAAAGGGGACGACAAAGTAATTTTCGTTCCTTTCTTAATTTCAAAGGAGTCCCCCCTTCCTCTGCCGCTAAACAGGAAGGGAACTATTCTCAAGCCAAAGCCACCTGGAGACCCAACCAGGCTTGGAAGAAGGGCAAACAACCCAAGAAGCCCACTGCTGCCCCCAAAACAGAATGAAGGGGCGGCCCCTGATCCGGGACCGGATCTTGTAGGGGGCAGACTTTCTCTCTTTGTCCAGGCTTGGATAAGAGACGTTCAGGATCCCTGGACACTAAAAATCGTGTCCCAGGGGTATCAACTGGAGTTCAAAAATTCCCTCCCAAGGGGAAGGTTTCTTCTTTCACGATTGTTTGTAGACCAGATAAAAAGAGAGGCGTTCTTACATTATGTAAAAGACCTCTCCACTATGAGGGTAATTTTTCCCGTTCCAATGCAGGAACAGGGGCAAGGGTTTTACTCAAACCTTTTTCGTGGTTCCCAAAAAAGAGGGAACGTTCAGACCCATTTTAGATCTCAAGAGTCTAAACAAGTTTCTCAGAGTTCCATCCTTCAAGATGGAGACTATTCGGACAATTCTTCCATTGATCCAGGAGGGTCAATATATGACTACCGTGGACTTAAAGGATGCATATCTTCATATTCCTATCTACAGAGATCATCACCAGTTCCTGAGGTTTGCTTTTCTGGACAAACATTTTCAATTCGTGGCCCTTCCTTTCGGGCTGGCCACGGCTCCCAGGATCTTCACGAAAATTCTAGTGTCTCTGCTGGCGGTTCTAAGACCGCGGGGCATTGCAGTGGCGCCTTATCTGGACGATATTCTGATCCAAGCGTCGTCTTATCAGCTGACAAAGTCTCATACCGACATTGTTCTATCCTTTCTAAGGACTCACGGGTGTCTAGAAAAGAGTTCACTAATTCCACAGACAAGGGTTCCTTTCCTGGGAACTCTAATAGACTATATCCATCAAAATCTTTTTGACGGAAGTCAGAAAGTTAAAGATTCTGAATACATGCCGATCCCTTCAGTCCAATCCTCGGCCATCAGTGGCTCAGTGCATGGAGGTAATTGGATTGATGGTGGCGGCAATGGACATCATTCTGTTTGCTCGTTTTCATCTCAGACCTCTACAACTGAGCATGCTCAGACAGTGGAATGGAGATTATGCAAATTTGTCTCCTCAGATAGATCTGGATCAGGAGACAAGGGCCTCTCTTCTTTGGTGGTTGTCGCCGGATCATGTGTCCCAAGGGACGTGCTTCCGCAGACCCACATGGGTAATAGTGACAATGGACGCCAGTCTACTAGGATGGGGAGCAGTCTGGAATTCCCTGAAGGCTCAGGGTGTGTGGACTCGGTCGGAGTCTCTACTTCCAATCAATATTCTGGAATTGAGAGCAATATTCAATGCACTTCAGGCTTGGCCTCAGTTGGCTTTGGCCAAATTCATCCGATTTCAGTCGGACAACATCACGACTGTGGCTTACATCAATCATCAGGGAGGAACAAGGAGTTCCTTAGCGATGACAAAAGTATCCAAGATAATTCGGTGGGCAGAGGCTCACTCTTATCTGTCAGTAATCTACATCCCAGGAGTGGACAACTGGGAAGCAGATTTTTTGAGCAGACAGACGTTTCATCCGGAGGAATGGAAACTCCATCCGGAGGTCTTTGCCACCCTGATTCTCAGATGGGGCAGACCGGAGCTGGATCTTATGGCATCTCGTCAGAATGCCAAGCTCCCGAGTTAAGGATCCAGGTCCAGGGATCCTCAGGCCGAACTGATAGATGCCTTGGCAGTGCCTTGGTCGATCAACCTAGCTTATGTGTTTCCACCGTTGGCTCTCCTTTGATTGCTCGGATCAAACAGGAGAGGGCTTCTGTGATTCTCATCGCTCCTGAATGGCTTCACAGGACTTGGTATGCCAATCTAGTGGACATGTCCTCTCTGCCACTGTGGAAGCTTCCATTGAGGCAGGACCTTCTCATTCAGGTACCCTTCCATCATCCGAATCTAGTTTCTCTGGAAGCTGACTGCTTGGAGATTGAATGCTTGATTTTATCTAAGCGAGGGTTCTCTGATTCGGTCATTGATACCTTGATCCAGGAACGTAAGCCTGTTACTAGAAAGATTTACTATAAGATATGGCGTAAATATCTTTATTGGTGCGAATCCATGGGTTACTCATGGAGTAAGATTAGGATTCCTAGGATTTTATCTTTTCTCCTAGAGGGATTGGAGAAAGGGTTATCAGCAAGTTCCTTAAAGGGACAGATTCCTGCTTTATCTATTTTGCTACACAAACGTCTGGCAGATATTCTGGATGTTCAATCTTTTTGTCAGGCTCTGACTAGAATCAGGCCTGTGTTTAGACCAATTGCTCCTCCTTGGAGCTTGAATTTAGTTCTTAAAGTTCTTCAAGGGGTTCCATTTGAACCTAAGCATTCCGTAGATATTAAGTTATTATCTTGGAAAGTTTTATTTTTGGTTGCTATTTCTTCTGCTCACAGAGTTTCTGAGCTTTCGGCACTACAATGTGATTCTCTTTACCTTATTTTTCATTCTGATAAGGTAGTGTTACGTACCAAACCTGGTTTTCTTCCTAAGGTTGTTTCCAACAAAAATATTAATCAGGAAATTATTGTTCCTTCATTGTGTCCTAATCCTTCTTCTAAGAAGGAGCGTCTGTTACATAACCTGGACGTGATCCGTGCCCTGAAGTTTTACTTACAGGCGACTAAGGAATTTTGTCAATCCTCTTCATTATTTGTTGTCTTTTTCTGGGAAACGTAGGGGTCAGAAAGCTACGGCTACCTCTCTCTCTTTCTGGCTGAAGAGTATCATCCGTTTTGCATATGAGACTTCTGGCCAGCAGCCTCCTGAAAGAATTACGGCTCATTCTACTAGGGCTGTGGCTTCCTCATGGGCTTTTAAAAATTATGCTTCTGTTGAACAGATTTGCAATGCTGCAACTTGGTCGTCTCTTCACACTTTTTCCAAATTTTACAAATTTGATACTTTTGCCTCGTCCAAGGCTGTGAGAAAGTTTCTTCAAGCAGTGGTGCCTTCCGTGGTTCCTGTCTTGTCCCTCCCTTTCATCCGTGGCCTATAGCTTTGGTATTGTATCCCATAAGTAAGGATGAAATCCGTGGACTCGTCATATCTTGTAAAAGAAAAGGAAATTTATGCTTACCTGATAAATTTATTTCTTTTACAATCTGACGAGTCCACGGCCCACCCTGTGATTTTCTAAGACAGGTCTTTATTTTTGTTAAACTTCAGTCACTTCTGCACCTTGGCTTTTCCTTTCTCTTCCTAACTTCGGTCGAATGACTGGAGTGGGAGGGAAGGGAGGAGCTATATATACAGCTCTGCTGTGTTGCTCTTTGCCTCCTCCTGCTGACCAGGAGGCGATATCCCATAGGTAAGGATGAAATCGGGGGACTCGTCATATCGTAAAAGAAATAAATTTATCAGGTAAGCATAAATTTCCTTTTTTTAATTACTTTGATGTCCTATAAATCTTAAAGGGACATGATACCCAATGAAGCCCTTGAAAGTTATGCAGCATAGCTGTGAGAAGCTGACTAGAAAATATCACCTGGACATCTCTATGTAAAAAAGAGAGATATTTTACCTCAAAATTTCCTCAGTAGCCACATCCCATTGCAAATGAATTTTAAGCAGCCAATCGGGATACTAGTCTTGTAACTTACAAGAGAGCATGTATCTATCATGTGCAGGCACAGTCATGTTATTATCTTCCTTCCATCACAGTAAAGCAAAGTGTGCATCAGCACTCATGAAGCTGATTGGCTGTTTTACTTTTTTTTTTACATGACGCTGACAGTAGCTGAAATATAATTGTTCACGGAGCCCTTCATTTCTTGAGATTAAGCAATTTTGAGGTAAAATATCTTCCTTTTTTACAAAGAGATGTGCAGGTGATATTTTCTTATCAGTTTTTCCAGCTATGCTGCATCACTTTCAGGTAATTTGCAACATGGGTATTAGGCACATTTATTATTATTTTTTAAATTCATTTAAGTTAACCAGATTCCTTTAAACCCGGCTGTGGAATCCTATTCTTTGTACAGTGGGGAAATAAAAGCTTTCATGTTAAATCTTAATCTCTAACTAAAATCATTCATTTAATACCAAGACTTGCAAGCAGATGCATATGCTGATTAGAATTTACTACAGTTATAAAATTGTTCATAGAAGATTATTTTGTCCTTTTTGTGCCAAACAGGGCTGTAATACACTTGTTCTGCATTGAAGTATAAACAATCAGTGTAGGACATTTCAATACCGCCACACAATTCCTTTTTTTAATGAAAATAAATACATCTGTAAATCGTATAGAGTCATTATTTAACTTTGTTTAATATAAAAAAATATTTCATAATATACCACTGCATGTTTTTTTTTTCAGGAACATTAAGCTAATGCTTTATTTAAGCATCACACATTACTCTCTTGAAGAAAAATCTGGATTCAAAAACTGTATTTAAACTGGTCAAACTGGTTAAATTACTGGTTAAACTGGTCAAATTAGCATTTAGGGTTGGCACCTCAGCTATGTTTTCCTAGACACTTATGAGTTGCACCCCCTTGTAAACCTCATTCGCCAAGGTTCATTTAAGGTGGATGCCAGAGGATCGGTGCGGGGCGGAGGCAAAATAAATAGTGTATAGTAAATATCTGACCTTTACCCGTATATATATATGGATTATATATTTAAAAATAAAAAGAACATTTTCTTCTAGGTGAAGAACTTTGGAATATTAAAATTGATTAAAAAAAACATTTAAGGTATTTAACTGGAAATGGCTCTAAAGTGTATAAATATATGTGTATACATATGTTTGTTTATATGTGTATATATGTATGTAAATATATATACAGACATACAAATATTTATATATATATATTTTTCCACAGTTGTTTGATTGTGAGCCTGCATTGTGTGGCTGTTTAGGGACCCAGATTTATTGGAAGAAACCTTGACGAGGTACCTGGGCTTTTCCCATTTGGCCAGATGCGGTAACTAATTCTTCCATTGCTGCTTTTTATCTTAGTTGAGAGCTTGTGAGTGAGTGCTGGACTTTTTCTGTGTGTTTATATTAAAATATATATTTTTTTGTAATTTTCCCTGTTTGGGCCTTGCACCCAGGCCTGACTGGGGTTAACTGCCTGTGACTGTGGTGACAGTGCAGCTTCCTGAGAGTGCTGGTTTGCACCCAGGGTTGTGCATGTTGCAGGGTCATAGGATGTGTACCCAGTCCGGCCTGAGAGTGCTGACCCCACCCCATGTTTTGTATATATATATATATATATATATATATATATATATATATATATATATATATATATATATATACATGCATTATAGCCCTTTCCAGTCAAGCACCTTGTTATATTTCATATACCTTATAAAAAGATTTTATTAGTATTTATATAATTAATTTTGTCATAAACTGTATATATGTGTGCTTGTGTAACACTTTATTTGAATGTATTATTTCTCTTGCAAGATGTATCGAGTCCACGGATTCATCCATACTTGTGGGATATTCTCCTTCCCAACAGGAAGTGGCAAAGAGAGCACCCACAGCAGAGCTGTCTATATAGCTCCTCCCTTAGCTCCACCCCCCAGTCATTCTCTTTGCCAGCTCTAAGCAATAGGAAGGGTAAAGTGAGTGTGGTGACAAAAATGTTAGTTTTTATTTTCTCAAGCAAAAGTTTGTTATTTTAAATGGTACCGGTGTGTACTATTCACTCTCTGGCAGAAAAGGGATGAAGATTTCTGCAAGGAGGTTCATGATCTTAGCACTTTGTAACTAAGATCCACTGCTGTTCCCACAGAGGCTGAGGAGTACAGGAAAACTTCTGTTGGGGGAACGGTTTGCAGGCTAAACTGCATTGAGGTATGTTCAGTCAATTTTTTTCTAGACAGACTGTAATATTTCTAGAAAAGGCTGACAGTATCCCCATGAGGGAAGGGCAAGCTTTATTCAGAGACTTAGTGTGGAATCCCAGCTTGCATAAAGGGCCAAGTTGTTACTGGTGACACTATAGGAAACTTTTTTTATTAACAAGATTAACGTTTTTGAGGGGTTTCTATGGCTGAGTTCAGGGTTATTAACCCACGTGGCTAGTTAGAAACACTTTGGTGTGTTTCTTTTAGGCCCCAATAACATTGACTAGGGTGGGGGGGGCCTATTTTCGCTCCTCAGTTGCGCAGTTTCATTCTCACACAAGACATCCAGCTGCTTCTCCGGAGGGTCCTGCTGTTCTTGAGGGCCTAGAGGAGCTTTTTCCCCACAAATCTATCTCTAAGGGCCGGTAGGCGCCACAGCAGAGCTGTGGCAAGGTGCTGAACGTTTTTATACCGTTTTTTGACGTTTTGTCAATCCGGTTTTTCCATTAAGGGGTTAATCGTTTATTTGACTGGTGGTGCAAGTTTACTAAGGCTTTATGATTCCACTGTAAAAATTTCGAAAAGTTTACTCCTTTTTTACACTGTTTTGCAGAGTTTGTGCATCTTTTTTTCTCTTAAAGGCACAGTACTGTTTTTTTCTAAATATTATATTACTTGAATAAAGTGTTTTACAAGCTTGCTTGCTTCATTACTAGCCTGTTAACATGTCTGACATCAAGGAAACTCCTTGTTCAATGTGTTTAGAAGCCATTGTGGAACCCCCTCTTAGAATGTGTCCCACTTGCACTGATATGTCTATAAATTTTAAAGATCATATTATAGCACTTAAAGATATATCGCTAGATAATTCTCAGACAGAAAGAAATGAGGTTATGCCATCTAGCTCTCCCCAAGTGTCACAACCAGTAACGCCCGCACAAGTGACGCCAAGTACCTCTACTGCATCGACTTTGTTTACTTTACAAGACATTGCCACAGTTATGAATACAACCCTCACAGAGGTTTTATCTAAACTGCCTGGTTTACAAGGGAAGCATGACAGCTCTGGGTTCAGAACAAATGCTGAGCCTTCTGACGCTTTAGTAGCCGTATCCGATATACCCTCACAATGTTCTGAAGTAGGGGTAAGGGATTTGCTGTCTGAGGGAGAGATTTCTGATTCAGGGAAGACGCTCCCTCAGACAGATTCTGATATGACGGCCTTTAAATTTAAGCTTGAACACCTCCGCTTGTTGCTCAGGGAGGTATTAGCGACTCTGGATGATTGTGACCCTATAGTGGTCCCAGAGAAATTGTGTAAAATGGACAAATACTTAGAGGTTCCTGTTTACACTGATGTTTTTCCAGTCCCTAAGAGGATTGCGAACATTGTTACTAAGGAGTGTGATAGACCAGGTATACCGTTCGCTCCCCCTCCTGTTTTTAAGAAAATGTTTCCCATATCTGACACCATGCGGGACTCGTGGCAGACGGTCTCTAAGGTGGAGGGAGCTATTTCTACTCTCGCCAAGCGCACAACTATACCTATAGAAGACAGTTGTGCGTTCAAGGATCCTATGGATAAAAAATGAGAGGGTCTCCTAAAGAAATTTTTTTTTCATCAAGGTTTTCTTCTCCAACTTATTGCGTGCATTCTATAATGAAACAGAGAAGGCGCCACATAGCATAATTCCGTATGGTATACTATAATTGAAAATTGTAGCTCAAATGCACTCACGTGTAAGAAAGCACCAAGATGTGGTGCTGGCTGGGCAAACCGGAACCTCAGAGTTGTCCGGTAAACTCTCCTCTCAGGCTAAGGCTCCCAGCAGCCAGGATAGTAGTCCCCAGCAAGGTTAAGATGTATGGATGTCAGGAAAGGCACTATAACTCCCCCAGCAATTGGAGAGTTACTCCAAACAGGGATATCCAAATAAAAAGCAATGTAGCAAGTTTGTATCAATAAAAGTGTTTATTTAAACACATTAAAAACACAGCAACGCGTTTCTCAGTATCATGTACTGTTTCCTCAGGCTGAATAAAACTATACAAATCTTGCTACTTAATATACCCTATACTAACCAATAAAAATGGCTGTTTTACAAACACACCCTGGTTTCTCTTAATTAATCACATGATTGTCAGGTGTTTGCAAATAACATTCATGTCACATCTAAGTTAATACAATATTATCTCCTGCACTCCTTCGATCCCAAAAATATACCTCATATACAGCAATATCCCTTTATACCTTTGTCTATAAACAATTCATAGCATATAGAGAAGTACATTACAAATGTTTCAGCAAGTAATAAACATTCAATGACCGGTACAAAACAGAATCAATATTTACATTCAGTTCTGGTCCCCATTATCAGATTGGTCCACATCTTACCTTTTTCCTCTTAACTCACTTAGTCAAAATGTATTATCCTCTGTGATGGCGCTCTCAAGGATATCTACATAATTATAAGCTCTACGCTTCTCAAATCTAAATATAACTTCCCTCTCAAGGTTTTTTTGGGGTCATACATCTATTGTTTCATTAGTTTGTTTCAACATAATTTCATTATGCAAAGTATAAGTATACGATGACTATATTGTTGTGCGTTTGAATTTATCAAACTTTTACTACACACTGACGTGTCCGATTTTCATAGGTGTTACCAAGGACAACGTCTCCGGTAGGTATGTGCTGTTAGCTGTCTCCTATTGGTGTTACTAGGAATGACGTATCCAGTAGCCATAGGCGGTTTACATATGACATAGTGTCACACCTCCTTTGTATCTATATTTGATTGGAGCTACACCAACATCATAGGTCTGTACTGATAGGAGTAATGGCAAATGTATAAGCAAACTGGACACTAGCTATCAGAACCGATGCGCTACACACACGCACATATTATCGCTGTTATTTCTTCCACATCGAGCGTGCACATGAACACAACAACAACATTATATGTCGTTGGTTAGCTACTATCTTCACTTGTAAATTCAACTACCCTAGTGATATATACAAATTTGATATCCTCAGTGTGAACGGATTTATAGCGTAACAGACAAAATGAAAATACATCAAATGATAATGTAACAATTCATAATTCAGTGATATAATATAGTGTCTAAGTGTAAAATGTGCAACATAATTAATTTAATATCCTAGAATTAATTTTGTTTATATGTATATATTTATTATACAGAAGTGTTTTATATATATGTTTAGTAAATTAAATAAATTATTTCAGTGTGATTAATACATATCTAATATATGTTTCCTAAATAGTGTTTTGACATAAAATAAATATAAATATAAGTGCTCAGTGTCAGTGATTTGTTATGTGTTTAATTTTGTGAGTATTAATTATTTAAATATTTATGAACATAAGCATAAACAATTCTTGGACATTTATATCTATTAATAATCCATTTGTGTAAATATAGAATTCTATATATTATATTATATTATAATGGGATAATACTCTTATTCAGTGTTTTATTATGTGCTTAATTATGTGCAAAAAGCTACTAAATCCATGTTCATATTTAGACCATTGGGATGTAATGTTCCTAATTGGTAAATCCAAAAGGTCTCATGTTGACGTAATCTATTGTACCTATTATATAAATTTGAAGGGGGAATGTATTCTATTGGTACAATAGAGAATATATTAAGATTCCCCTGGTGTACAGAATGGCAATGTTTGGGAACACTATGATTTTTCAGTTTGTTTTTCATATTTCTATAGTGTTCGTTCCATCTGGTTCTAACTATTCGACAGGTGCGCCCTACGTACTGAATTTTACATAGTTGGCATGATAGAAGATATATGACATAGGAGGATGCACATGTCAAATGATCCTTTATAGAAAAGCTAATCCCTGTGGTATAGGATATAAAATTAGTGGTTCCTATTTCAATAAATTTGCACATTCTGCATCTCTTATATTGACATTTAAAAACCCCTTTCTTATTGTTATTATTCACTTTCTTTCTAATGTTTGTAAGAGATCCTTGGATTCTCCTAGGTGCTTGGTCTTTTTTGTTATTTTTGGCATTAATTACAACCTTACTAGGGGCCAGTAGATTCTTCAGTGTAGGTGCCCGTTTGAATACACATTTTGGTTGCTCTTCTAAATTTCTGCTGAGTATTGGGTCTCTCATCAATATGCCCCAATGTTTTTTAATTATAGTGTTAATCAATTTATGATTAGTATTATATTGTGTTATGAACATACTGGTATTATTTTTATTTTTATTTTCATTTTCTTTGTTTTTATCATCAATAGGTTTCTTTTGAAAATAGTTTTCCCTATTATCTGTTTTGGCTCTTGTATAACCTCTCTCTATTAGTTCTCTTGGATATCCCTTTTCTGTAAATCTTTCAATAAGTGTTTGACTTTGCATATTATAGTCCGATATATTATTACAATTTCGTCTCAATCTTTTAAATTGTCCATAAGGGACATTTTTCTTCCAAGGAAGATAGTGATTGCTAGAGAATTCTAGATAACTATTACAGTCCACATTTTTTAAATGATTTTTCGATTCAATCTTACCATCTTTGGAAAATGTCAGATATAAATCCAAAAACACTACAGATTTCATTTCTATGGAACTGGTAAATGTAAGTCCCATATATTAAGATTGAGGTGTTGTATGAAGGATTCTGCTAGAGAGACCTCACCATTCCAAAGGATGATGAGGTCATCAATGTACCGCCCATAGAACACCAGGCTTGCCCCATAATCTGAGTTGTATATATATTCATTTTCGAATTTGCTCATGTATAAATTAGCAAAACTAGGGGCAAACCTGGTGCCCATGGCGGTACCTCATATCTGCAAGTAGTGTTCATCTTGAAAAAGAAAATAATTATGCTCTAAGATAAATGATATTAATTGCAAAATAAACTGTTTTTGCAATTGTGGCATGTAAATATCATTTTCTAATACTCCTTGAATGGCTTTCAAACCCATATTGTGCGGAATGTTGGAATACAGTGAATTGACATCACTTGTTATCCATAGCCAATTTTTATTATTTAAAGGTAAATTGTTGAGTTTTGACAAAAGATCTGAAGAGTCGCGAATGTATGACTCTAGGGAAATCACATATTTCTGTAAGAAGGAATCAACGTATGCTGATACGTTGTCCGTTAAACTTCCAATTCCCGCAATAATGGGGCGACCAGGTGGATTTTTTTGGTCTTTATGAATTTTTGGGAGGTGATAATAAAAAGCTTTGTTTGGTTTTATTGGAATCAGATAGTCTTTTTCATTTTTATTAATGATTCCCTCTTTAAATCCAAACTCCACAATACCTTTTAAAGTTTTTGTATAATCATCAGTAGGATCTATTTTAAGTTTTTTTATAATAGTCTTTATCGTCTAGAATACGTCTAGCTTCAGATAGATAGTCTGAAATATTTTGCAGTACTATGCCCCCCCCCTTGTCCGCCTGGTGGATGACTAGTTCTTGGTTTTTCTTTAGATTTTCTAAAGCAATTTTCTCACCTACATTCAGATTGTGTCTCCCATAGATTCTTTTAGGAAGTTTAGAGAAATCTTCCAGGACTAATTCTTTATACAGTTCAATATGTGCATTTTCTGTCATTATCGGTGTAAAGTTGGATTTCTTTTTAAAAGAGGTGTGTACATAATCATCCAATAAATATTCAGCTAATGAATCAGGTTCACTGTATATAATATTAGTTGTTATTCTACTCTCCATTTGGTCCGTAAGGATAGGCATTGCATTTATTTCTTTGAGTTTTTTACTAACAAAATATTTCTGTAAGGATAATTTTTGTGTGAAATTATTCAAGTCTACGAATAAATTAAACAGATTATGTTTATTGGATGGACTAAATGAGAGCCCTTTTCCCAAAACTCTTATTTCATCGTCACTCAAATGGTGAGAGGATAGGTTAAAAATGCCTTTTTTTAGTGTCTGTAATCTCTTTTCTTTGGAGGCTCTACTGTGTCCTCTGGATCCTCTTCTACGTGTCCCCTTTTGTTTTTTAGATTCGGGGTGTGTGTCGTGAGGGGTTCGAGATAATGTGATATGTTCGTTTGTTGGTATCTTGGTACTGGGCGTCTGTCTAAAAAATGAGAGTGTTCATTGTGTGAGTCAGTATTTCTTGCTTTATCTGAATATAGTGATCTATCGGGGGTTTGATAGTTTTCATAGTGTGTATTGGAAATCCTAGTTCTTTCAGGATATGAGGAGGTAGTGGCAATTTGACCATCTTTTTGCTGTAGGGGAAGGTGTTCAAAATTCCTATGGCTATTATAATGTTGGTTATTTTCCCTCCTGTTAAAATATTGGTTGTCCTCTCTCTTGTGATAGACCCTATTATCAGTTAATTTTTGTCTCAAGTCATATGGGTATGATTCTGAAACCACTGTTTTATTTTTATAGTAGCTTCCTTTATAATAATAATTGTTACCATTATTATTTTTGTTTTTATTTTTATTATAATTTCCATGTCTGTTTTTATTTTTATTTTGTCTGTTCACCAATGTCCACCCCAAGTTTTCATCAGATACATGAGTATAATTATTACCTTCAGTGTCTGGTGTGTTGCTATTTGGGTTGTCATTATTTTCTTGAGATGATTGTGTGGCTTTCTCCTTATTATATGTATATACTATATTGTTCAAATAGTCTTCTTCATCTCTAGCCATTTTTTTCAATTTAATTGCTATAATTTCTTTCTGAAATTTATCTGTTCTTTCTAAGACCATTTTATTTAGTTCTTCATACTCTTTATGTGATTTAAAGTCATTTAGTTGGATTTGTATATTCTCAATTTCTAGACTTGTTTTTTGTACTAGATTCTCTCTATGTATAATCAATAGGTCTATTAATTTCAAAGAACAGTTAGTCAGAATATCCTCCCATTTAGAGAGTAGCTCGGGATCATTTTTGAATGAACAATTTTTAAAAATACGAAGGGACCTGTTTTTTGTTCACATATTTCTTTAGGGTATCCAAATCCCACCAGTGTCTACATTCTATATTTATAAGTTCTTCTAATTTAGAAAATAGGTTGTAAATTGTGGGAGTGTTCGTGGTAGAAGTTTGTTGTTGTAATTCATTATTACTAGATTGTATTGGTAAATTGGATGTTAATAACATTCTTTGATTATGTCTCTCATTGTTAGACAACATCTTGATTGCAGCTCCCTATAAGCTAGGCCTATCAAGCTTAGATAACAGTAGATTATATATATATATATATATATATATACACACACCCAATTTAAGGGTATATGTAATACAATATTATATAAGATGGGGCGCTATTTAAATATGCCAAGTAACTAGATATACAAGGATGAAGATAAACACAGTTCTTAGTATATTAATTATAATCAGAAGGTAGTATCACATTTGTATAGGCATACAAGCATATAAAGCAAATAAAAGGTTACAGAAAAAAGAACCTGTATGAATGCTAATGTCCTAATAGACAAAACAAAGTCCAAAAGTTCTATTGTTACTAAGGAGTGGGATAGACCAGGTATACCGTTCGCTCCCCCTCCTGTTTTTAAGAAAATGTTTCCCATATCTGACACCATGCGGGACTCGTGGCAGACGGTCTCTAAGGTGGAGGGAGCTATTTCTACTCTCGCCAAGCGCACAACTATACCTATAGAAGACAGTTGTGCGTTCAAGGATCCTATGGATAAAAAATGAGAGGGTCTCCTAAAGAAAAAAAATTTTCATCAAGGTTTTCTTCTCCAACTTATTGCGTGCATTGTTCCTGTAAGTACTGCAGCTGCTTTCTGGTTCGAGGCTCTAGAAGAGGCTCTTCAGATGGAGACCCCATTAGAGGATATTATGGATAGAATTAAGGCCCTTAAGCTGGCTAATTCTTTCATTACAGATGCCGCTTTTCAACTGGCTAAATTAGCAGCAAAGAATTCAGGTTTTGCCATTTTAGCGCGCAGGGCGTTATGGCTTAAGTCCTGGTCTGCTGATGTGTCATCAAAATCTAAACTTTTGAACATCCCTTTCAAAGGAAAGACCCTATTCGGGCCTGAACTGAAAGAGATTATTTCAGACATCACTGGAGGGAAAGGCCATGCCCTCCCTCAGGATAAAACAAATAAAATGAGGACCAAACAAAATAATTTTCGTTCCTTTCGGAACTTCAAGGGTGGTCCCTCTTCCTCTTCCCCGGCTGCGAAGCAAGAGGGGAACTTTGCCCAATCCAAGTCAGTCTGGAGACCTAACCAGGCTTGTAACAAGGGTAAACAGGCAAAGAAGCCTGCTGCTGCCTCTAAGACAGCATGAAGGGGTAGCCCCCGATCCGGGACCGGATCTAGTAGGGGGCAGACTCTCTCTCTTCGCCCAGGCTTGGGCAAGAGATGTTCACGATTCCTGGGTTTTATAAATTGTTACCCAGGGTTATCTTCTGGACTTCAAAGACTCCCCCCAAGGGGGAGATTTCACATTTCTCAATTGTCTGCAAACCAGACAAAGAGAGAGGCGTTCTTACGCTGTGTAGAAGACCTACATACCATGGGAGTGATCCGCCCAGTTCCAAAAGCGGAACAAGGGCTAGGGTTTTACTCAAACCTGTTTGTGGTTCCCAAAAAAAAGGAACTTTCAGACCAATCTTGGATCTCAAAATTCTAAACAAATTCCTCAGAGTTCCATCTTTCAAAATGGAGACTATACGGACAATTCTGCCACTGATCCAGGAGGGTCAATATATGATTACCGTGGATTTAAAGGATGCATATCTGCACATCCCTATTCACAGAGATCATTACCAATTTCTCAGGTTCGCCTTTCTGGACAGGCATTACCAGTTTGTGGCCCTTCCCTTCGGGTTGGCCACGGCTCCCAGAATTTTCACAAAGGTGCTAGGGTCCCTTCTGGCGGTTCTAACACCGCGGGGCATAGCAGTGGCGCCTTATCTAGACGACATCTTAATTCAAGCGTCGACTTTCCAGCTAGCCAAGTCTCACACGGACATCGAGATCTCATGGGTGGAAGGTGAACATAAAAAAGAGTTCTCTCTTCCCTCTCACAAGAGTTTCCTTCCTAGGGACTCTAATAGACTCGGTAGAAATGAAAATATTTCTGACGGAGGTCAGGAAATCAAAGCTTGTAACCACCTGCCGAGCTCTTCATTCCATTCCTTGGCCGTCCGTGGCGCAGTGTATGGAGGTAATCGGACTAATTTTAGCGGCAATGGACATAGTTCCATTTGTTCGCCTACACCTCAGACCACTGCAACTATGCATGCTCGAACAGTGGAATGGGGATTATGCAGATTTATCTTCTCGGATACATCTGGATCAGGAGACCAGAGATTCTCTTCTCTGGTGGTTGTCTCAGGTTCACCTGTCCCAGGGAATGTGTTTCCGCAGGCCAGAGTCGGTCATAGTAACGACAGATGCCAGCCTACTGGGCTGGGGTGCAGTCTGGAACTCCCTGAAAGCACAGGGTTTATGGACTCAGGAGGAGGCTCTCCTCCCGATAAACATTCTAGAACTGAGAACGATATTCAATGCGCTTCAGGCGTGGCCTCAACTGGCTGCGGCCAAATTCATCAGATTTCAGTCGGACAACATCACGACTGTAGCTTATATCAATCATCAAGGACGAACACAGAGTTCTCTAGCGATGATGGAGGTAACCAAAATAATCCGATGGGCGGAGACTCACTCTTGCCGTCTTTCAGCAATCCATATCCCAGGGGTAGAGAACTGGGAGGCGGATTTCCTAAGTCACCAGACTTTTCATCCGGGGGAGTGGGAGCTCCATCCGTAAGTATTTGCCCAGCTGACTCAGCTATGGGGCACACCAGAATTGGATCTGATGGGGTCCCGTCAGAACGCCAAGCTTCCTTGTTACGGGTCCAGGTCTCGGGATCCTCAGGCAGTACTGATAGATGCTCTAGCAGTGCCCTGGTCCTTCAACCTGGCCTATGTTTTTCCACCGTTTCCTCTCCTTCCACATCTGGTTGCCAGAATCAAGCAGGAGAGGGCCACGCAGGACTTGGTATGCAGACCTGGTGGACATGTCATCTGTTCCAATGTGGATTCTGCCGATGAGGCAGGACCTTCTAATCCAAGGTCCATTCAAGCATCCAAATCTAATTTCTCTGCGTCTGACTGCTTGGAGATTGAACGCCTGATTTTATCAAAGCGTGGTTTCTCTGAGTCGGTCATTGATACCCTGATTCAAGATAGAAAGCCTGTCACCAGGAAAATCTATCATAAGATATGGCGCAAATATCTTTATTGGTGTGAATCCAAGGGTTACTCATGGAGTAAGATTAGGATTCCTAGAATATTGTCTTTTCTCCAAGAAGGATTGGAGAAGGGATTATCAGCTAGCTCCTTAAAAGGACAGATATCTGCTTTGTCTATTCTTTTACACAAACGTCTGGCAGATGTCCAAGGCGTTCAGGCTTTAGTCAGAATCAAGCCTGTGTTTAAACCCGTTGCTCCGCCATGGAGCCTAAACTTGGTTCTTAAAGTTCTTCAAGGGGTTCCGTTTGAACCTATGCATTCCATAGATATCAAGCTTCTATCTTGGAAAGTTCTGTTTTTAGTAGCTATCTCTTCGGCTCGAAGAGTTTCTGAGTTATCTGCTTTGCAGTGTGACTCACCTTGTCTTGTTTTCCATGCAGATAAGGTGGTTTTGCGTACCAAACCTGGATTCCTTCCTAAGGTTGTTTCTAATAGGAATATCAATCAGGAAATTGTTGTTCCTTCGCTGTGTCCTAATCCTTCTTCAAAGAAGGAACGTCTGTTGCATAATCTTGATGTGGTTCGTGCTTTAAAGTTCTACTTACAAGCAACTAAAGATTTCCGTCAAACATCTTCATTGTTTGTTGTTTACTCTGGTAAGCGGAGAGGTCAAAAGGCTACGGCTACCTCTCTTTCTTTTTGGCTGAAAAGCATAATCCGTTTGGCTTATGAGACTGCTGGAAAGGATTACTGCTCATTCTACTAGAACAGTGGCTTCCACATGGGCTTTTAAAAATGAGGCTTCTGTTAAACAGATTTGTAAGGCGGCGACTTGGTCTTCGCTTCATACTTTTTCCAAATTTTACAAATTCAATACTTTTGCTTCTTCGTAGGCTATTTTTAGGAAAAAGGTTCTACAAGCAGTGGTGCCTTCTGTTTAAGGTACCTGTCTTGTCCCTCCCTTCATCCGTGTCCTAAAGCTTTGGTATTGGTATCCCACAAGTATGGATGAATCCGTGGACTCGATACATCTTGCAAGAGAAAACAGAATTTATGCTTACCAGATAAATTTCTTTCTCTTGCGATGTATCGAGTCCACGGCCCACCCTGTCTATTTAAGACAGGTAGTATATTTTTATTTAAAAAACTTCAGTCACCTCTGCACCCTATAGTTTCTCCTTTTTCTTCCTAACCTTTGGTCGAATGACTGGAGGGTGGAGCTAAGGGAGGAGCTATATAGACAGCTCTGCTGTGGGTGCTCTCTTTGCCACTTCTTGTTGGGAAGGAGAATATCCCACAAGTATGGATGAATCCGTGGACTCGATACATCGCAAGAGAAAGAAATTTATCAGGTAAGCATAAATTCTGTTTATTGTGTTTGGTGCACACTTTTTTTAACCCTTACACTTTACGCTCGGTTTTCAGTTGTACTAACCCGATGAGCTCAACTTTTGTTTACCTACACAAGTTGCAAGTGACTCCTTTATAATCAGTAGAGCTGCTTCTATCTTGTAACCATTCAGCTCTCAGTGCATAGAACAAGATCCACTGTAAAGCAATCTTCAAAACATTAGAGAGCAAACTTGTTAAAACAAAAAAAGTACTCCCTTCATAAAACAGTCAGCTCTAACATATATACAACAAAAAACTTGAAAAAAGAAACAAACAGCTAGATTACGAGTTTTGAACGCTATAGGGCGATATGGTGGCGTTGATCAATGGGGAGAGCCGGCAAAAAAAAAGCCTAACACCTGCGATCGCGGATTGAAAAGTTCCGTAATGCAGTCCCATTGATGTCATCCAAAATGGCGTCCCTTGCATTCCGATTGGTTGAAAGGATTTGAGCAGCTCTCATTGTATTGGCTGTTCCAATCAGCAATAGGATGAGAGCTCAATCCTATTGGCTGATTGGAACAGCGAATAGGATGAGAGCTGCTCAAATCCTATTGGCTGATTGGAACAGCCAATAGGATTTTATCAGCTCTGATCCTATTGGCTGATTGAAATCTTTCAGCCAATAGGAATTCAAGGGATGCCATCTTGGATGACGTCACTTGCATTGAAGATCCAGTTTACGGCGGTGACCGTATGAAGAAGATGCTCAGTGCCGGATGTCTTCAGGATGAACCCGCTCCGCGCCGGATGCATGAATATAGAAGATGCCGTCTGGATGAAGACTGCTTGCCGCATGGATGAGGACTTTGCCGGCTGGATGAAGATCTAAGAGGCCGCCTGGATGAAGACTTCTTGCCGGCTGGATGGATCCTTCAAGCGGGACTTCAATAGCTGTAAGTGGATCGTCGGGGGTTAGTGTTAGGTTTATTTAAGGTTTTTATTTTTAGGTGTGTTTTATTTTTAGATTAGGGTCTGGCATGTAAAAGAGCTAAATGCCCTTTTAAGGGCAATGCCCATACAAATGCCCTTTTCAGGGCAATGGGGAGCTTAGGTTTTTTTAGATAGTTATTTTATTTGGGGGCGTTGGTTGTGGGGGTGGTAGGTTTTACTGTTGGGGGGATGTTTGTATTTTTTTTACAGGTAAAAGAGCTGAATTCCTTGGGGCAATGCCCCACAAATGGCCCTTTTAAGGCCCATTGGTAGTTTATTGTAGGCTAAGGTTTTTGTTTTTTTGGGGGGGGGCTTTTTTATTTTGATAGGGCTATTAGATTAGGTGTAATTCTCTTTTATTTTTGATAATTTTTTTCTTATTTTTCGTAATTTAGTGTTTGTTTGCTTTTGTAATTTAGTTATTTTCTTATTTTTTTTAATTAGGTACTTTTTTAATTTTTGAGTTGTAGGATTTTTTTAATGTGTAGTTTAGTTTAATTTAATTGGTAGTTAGTTTAATTGTAGTTTAATAATTATCTTAGTTTAATTGTCAGTTTAAAATGAATTTATTTAATTTGACAGGTAAGTTTTAATTTAATTTAAAATAGGGAAATTGTAATTTTAATATAAAGTTAGGGGGTCGTTAGGTTTAGGGGTTAATAGTTTATTTTAGTATATTTCGTTGTGGGGGGATTGTGGTTTAGGGATTAATAGGTTTATTATAGCGGCGGTGTGGGCGGACAGCAGATTAGGGGTTAATAATATTTAAATAGTGTTTGCGATGCGGGAGGGCCTCGGTTTAGGGGTTAATAGGTAGTTTATGGGTTAATAGGTTTATTATATTGGCGACGGTGTCAGGGAGCGGCGGAATAGGGGTTAATGCATTTTAATAGTGTTGGCGATGTCCGAAGCGGCAGATTAGGGGTTAATACATTTATTATAGTGTTTGCGATGCGGGAGGGCCTCGGTTTAGGGGTTAATAGGTAGTTTATGGGTGTTAGTGTACTTTTTAACACTTTAGTTATGAGTTTTGTGGTACAGCTTTGTAATGTAAAACTCATAACTACTGACTTTAGATGTCAGTATAGGCTGTACCGCTCACTTTTTGGCCTCCCAGGCAAACTTGTAATACCGGCGCTATGGGAGTCCCATTGAAAAAGGACTTTTTTAAAAGTGTGGTACTGACGTTGCGTGACAGGCTAAAAGGTGTGCTCTCCGTATTCAGTATTGCACCAGCAGCTTTTGTGAGCTGCTGGTGCAACGCTGCCCCCTGCAGATTCGCTGGCAGCAGGGAGGTGTCAATCACCTCCGAGTGGACAGGTTATGGAGCAGTGGTCTTTAGACCGCTGCTTCATAACTGCTGTTTCTGGCGAGCCGAAACACGGGCCTTCAAGCTCCATTCAGCGCTTGATAAATGGGCCCCTATATTTCAATATCATAACATTTATTGAACTGACTTACTTAAAATTTTCAGGGATTGTAAGGAACTATCAGTCCGTGGTAATCTATTTGCAAAATCTCCGCCACATTGAGTTGTCCCTTTGAAATTAAAGGGACAGTATTATTATTATTATTATTATCATTTATTTGTATAGTGCCGCAAAATTCTGTAGGGCTTGGTACAGAGATAGGGGTATACAATGACAAGGATTTGTGGTAAGATACAAAACGATAAAGTATTAACAAAATCTTGTTCAAGAGGTAGAGGGCCCTGCTCCAGAGAGATTACAGTCTACAGGTTGAGGGTGCAGAGACATAAGATTTGAGGTAGCGTGTCACATGGATTGTAGTTGCAGCAGTGAGTCAAGGTAGTTCAAGAATGATTTTGTTTAGGACGAAAAACAGACGAGAGATGGTAAGCCTCTCTGAATAGGTGCGTTTTCAAGGACTGTCTGAAGCTATACAAGGTTGTAGATAGTCTTATGGAGTTAGGTAGAGAGTTCCAGAAGACAGGAGCAACACATGAGAAGTTTTGGAGTCAGGAGTGGGATGTAGAGATAATACGAGTGCAGAGACGTAGGTCAGAGGTTGATCGAAGAGGACGGGTTGGCAATATTTGGAGATGAGAGAGGAAATATAGGGGCCGAATTATTATTGTGCTAGCGGACATGATCCGATATTGCTATATCGGATATCGATAAATTTATCATTGCACCAGCAGTTCTGGTGAACTACTAGTGCAATACCACCCCCTGCAGATTCACGACCAATCGGCCGCTAGCAGGGGGTATCAATCAACCCGATCGTATTGGAGCGGGTTGATTTCTGTCCGCCACCTCAGAACAGGTTATGGAGCAGCAGTCTTTAGACCGTTGCTTCATTACCTGTGTTTCTGGCGAGCCTGAAGGCTCGGCAGAAACACGGGGCATCAAGCTCCATACAGAGCTTGATAAATAGGCCACATAGTTGGGAGTGAGGCTGTTGAATTAGTATTTTTGTAGTTTTTTTGAATAAGGAAAGGACACATTTTGTAAATGTTGTATAGGTGGGAAAGTGGTCAGCAATAATCTAAACAGGGAGTTTGGTAGTGGGTGGAGGAGCAGGAGGACATAGAATGGAGTTAAAGGTTGAGAGCAGCATTCTGGGGTTGGATGCATGAGATATCACAAGGGAGGAGAAATAGGCTTTTTTGGCCAGGCTGAGGGCAGAATTGTCTGACTTAATGGGACATTCCGGTCAAAATGTAAATGCACCTACAGTAGATGAATGACATCTTTGAATAGAAACATATTTGCTATATAAATGTATTGGTAAAAATGCTTCTAGTAAAAGTTATGACTGTTTTAGTGTTAACATTTATCTCCGCAAGTGCAGGTTATACATAGCTAGATACTCTCAGTGCAGCAGCATTTTAAATACTGCAGCTGCTCAGAGTGCCAGTGGGGCTTGTACCATATCAGTAATTAACCAATTTAATCATTACCAGATGGTATAAGTACGTTAGGCTCTTTGAGCAAGTGCTGTGTTTAAAATGCGGGAGCACATTGCATATTTAAATACACTTTTGAAACAGCTATAACTTTTATTAGAAGCATTTTTGCTAATACAGGTATATTACACAATTGCTTCTATTCAAAACTGAAATGTATCCATGTGGATTCCAATTTTGGCTGGAATGTCCCTTTAAGGATGAATTTCTAATGCAGGATTTCTCAGCACAGGTGCAGGATTTCCTCCACTACCGTTCAACAGTCCATGAACATCGCTGAAGATATTGGGTCTGTTTGATGTGCGACGGTTGTTGTTGAGTGCATGACGTACGGCAAACGCTGCTGAATTATACTGACAGTAAAGTTAAAATGAAATGTTTATGGTTTCGTTGAGCGCATGCAATTTTAATTAACTCTCCAGTTTACTTTGATTATAATTTTCTTTGTTTTCTTCTGGTATCCTTTGTTGAAAAGCATCCCTAAGCTCAAGCGCAGCAGTGCACTACTGGAAGCTAGCTGCTGATTGGTGGATGCGAATGTATGCCTCTTGCATTGGCTCACCAGATGTGTTCGGCTAGCTCTAAGTAAATTATTGTTGCTCCTTCAGCAAAGGATACCAAGAGAGTGAAGCAAATGTGATAATATAAGTAAACTGGAGAGTTGTTTAAAATTGTATGTTCTATCTAAATCAGGAAAGAACAAAAACATTTTCATGTCCCTTTAAAGGGATATTATAGTCCAAAAATGATATGGTCTAATTTGTTAGAGAACATAATTTTAGCACTAATGATCCTGCAATGCTATGAGTTTATCTCTGCAAAGTACTGAGAGCTCCTAGTCCCAAGCGGGTATGGCCTCTGAGCAGTGGTAGACCGACAGCTGGATCAGATGACCACTATTCGACGGTCTTAATATGGATAAGATAGATAGATAAATTGATAGATAATATAGATAGTATTTTTTAAGAATAAATATAGAAATAAGGGACTTAATATGGCTGAAAATTCCTAGTCTGTGATTTTTACAAATAAAAAAATCCCTTTAAAAGGAATGATCATTTTAAATCAACCATAACAACTTTGGATTATAGGTTATATTACATAAATATGCATATTGCTATGGCTGATATTTTTCCATCAAAGGTGACAAGCGTAGAAAAATGACCCACTGGTGCAAGAGCAAATTCAGCTTATGGACATGAAAATACATACATACAAGTATTAATAAGCCCTTAACTTTCTTTTCTTCACCTGGGACCAGGAGGCTTAGGGCTGGCCTCAATTGCATGGGGCAAATTTGTAGCAGTCCAGTGACGGATGTGCAGCTTGTGGGTGTGGCCAGATATTTCCTTGACAGTTTTAGGCTGTCCATGACATGTAAAGGAGAAGAAAGTGATGGGAGGAACAGCATTATGTAGAGGCCAAATTGGGACTCTTGCAAAATACAGGACAGTTGGAAGCTGTGATGAACATGCCTGCCCTCAAGTGTATGTTTCTATATTTATCTCAGATTCTTTTATTCACAGATAGTTACTATTCACCAGGAGCCATTCGTGTATGTAAGGCCAGCACTTCCAGAAGGTATTTGTAAAGAAGAAGTTACGATCAACGGAGATCCTATAAAGAAGGTTATTTGTAATGGACCCAATGAAACCATACCAGGTAATCATAATATCTTCTGGTTTATATTCTATAAATACCTAAAAGTTATTGACATGTTCCTTAGGGTACAGTTCTAAATAATACATGAACCTTTTTATTTTACTTATTCCCCCAAACAAATGTACCTCCAGATCTCTGCTCAGATGTTGTTCTATGAATCCCCCAATAGTTCAATAAAATAACGTTTTTGCGTTATTCTGTATTCTATTTTATTTTGCTATGTTTCCCGCGCTCTGCTTTGCTTCTATAACACACAACATTTTGTTTCATCAGGGCGCCCAACTGTTCCGCAGTGCTGCTATGGTTTCTGCATTGATTTATTGATTAAACTTGCCAGGGAAATGCATTTTACTTACGAGGTTCATTTAGTGGCTGATGGTAAATTTGGTACTCAGGAACGGGTGAGTAATATAAGATTTATTTTTTAACATTCTCACAGCCAAAATGGTCTATATTTATATTTAAAGGGATAGGGAACCCACAATTTTTCTTTCATGATTCAAATCATGGGGTTTTAAGCAACTTTCTAATTTACTCCTATTATCAATTTTCTTCATTCTCTTGATATCTTTATTTGAAAAAGCAGGAATGTAACCTTACGAGCTGGTCCATCTTTGGTTCAGCACCTAGGTAGCGCGTGCTGATTGGTCGCTAAATGTACCCACCAATCAGCAAGCGCTATCCAGGGTACTGATCTAAAAATGGGCCGGCTCATAAGCTTACATTCCTGCTTTTTCAATGAAAGATACCAAGAGAACGAAGATACATTGATAATAGGAGTCAATTAGAAAGATGCTTAAAATCACATGCTCTCTCTAAAAAAAATTTGGGTTCAGTGTCTCTTTAAGCTAGACTCAGTATTTTACAGCCTTCACTAATAATTATGTGCTCATCCTGCAACACCATAAGACATTTTATTGGATGAAAAATCTGATTGGTTTGTCCAATCCTTTGTAATGTTTTCTTCCTTTTATTGCTGAGCAGTTGTCAAGGCAGAATAATGATTTTTGAGACGTTACTACTATATTAAACTGATTAGTTTGGGGAGTACCTTAGAATACTTTCTTCCCTTTGTTGCTAAATAGTCTTAAGTGATGAATATTTTTGCAAAGTTACTCTGATTCATCAGGAAACCTTAAAGTTAAAATACAAGTAAAAAAAAAAGGAAAAGAAAATAATTATGTTTTAGAGCAGTTTTAATTGTACTCTTGCTTGCATATAGCTATATATTTAACCCCTGCCAGGGGCTTAAACACATAGTTAAAGTCTGAGCAACATACTACTGGGAGGTAACTAAACACATCTGGTGAGCCAATGACAAAAGGCCTTAGTGTGTACCCACCAATCAGCAGCTAGCTCCAGTAGTGTATTGCTGCTCCTGAGCCTACCAATATATGCTTTTCTACAAAGAATGCAAAGAGAACAAAGTACATTTGATAATAGAAGTCAGTTGAAAATTCTGTTAAAAGTAAATGATCTACCTGACCCATGAAAGTTTAATTTTGACTTTCCTGTCCTAAAAATGATGTATGATGTATGTATGTTCAGAATTACTTAAAGTGAATGTCAATTTTGATGCTAAAGTGCCCAGTTTTTAAAAATTCAATTAAAATCAGGGGCACTTTAATTCATCAAAATGTACATTTCACTCCTGTTGTGAAGAAATACTTACCTTTTAAACTTGACAGCAGCTCCAGCTTACTCCGGTCGTCGCAAGCCATTTCTGATGTCAGAAATGATGGATAGGTCATCCTCCAATCATGGCTTCCCCCCCCGGGGGAATCAGTATCTGATTCAACGACGTGATTGGAGGAAGCCGGATTCCTCATTTTAGACCCAGGAAGAGGCTTTGCAACGACCGGAGGAAGCTTGAGCTGCTGTTAAGATTAAAAGCTAAGTTTTTTTTCACAACAGGAGTGAAATGTAAATTTTGATGAATTAAAGTGCCCCTGTTTTTAATCAAATTTTTAAAAACCGGGCACTTTAGCATCAAAGTTGACATTCACTTTAAGGTTGCTGGATCACTTCCAGAACTTATAGCCCTCTCTCACCAAATGATTCACTTTGAACATGTATTGAACCTCAAAACTCCTG
The DNA here is from genome assembly GCF_027579735.1 of Bombina bombina. Taxonomy (NCBI): domain Eukaryota; kingdom Metazoa; phylum Chordata; class Amphibia; order Anura; family Bombinatoridae; genus Bombina; species Bombina bombina. The sequence goes on along the minus strand of NC_069510.1, from coordinate 77,566,461 downwards.
TAGAAAGCAGATTTTCCAAAGAAATGAACAGAGTTTCTGTAAAGGGTTTTGCACTGATCACGTGGTTTAGCATGGCAGCCCCCGACTCTGCTAAAACTCTCCATCCGAAGCAAATACAAGTCCACAAACTTTTTCTCTATTTTCTTATATTTACTTTTAGTTTAAAAAAAAAAAAGAAAGTAAATATGGTCACATTTGAAAGAACACTTCAGACTTGCGTTTGTTATGCCCACACTGCTCTGGGCAACCTTAACATTTGTGGGGCCTTGGGGAAGATAAATTTGTGGGGCCCCACAGCCCAGCTCCCATATTCGCCTCCTGCTGTATGGCCCACCTCTTTCCCAAAATTCAGTGTTACCTATATAAAGCATAACACTATATATTAAACCTTCTGATACCATAAACTCTTCTTCATAAATTAAATACAGGATGTGCCTTGCACCTTCTCATACCTTTATGACAATGCGGGGGCCCCCAAAGCCTGAGGACCTTGACACGTGCCCCTCTGGCACTGCCCAAAGGGCAGGCTTGCTTATTGTACACCAAAATATATACACACATTTTTTAAATTGTAGATATACATTTTTAAAATTCTATTCCTGTTCATACTCCTTTATAGATATCTTAAAATAAGAAGTCTAAAGTGTACAGATATAGGGGTAGATTTATCATAGTGCGAACAGACACGATGTAGCGTATTATTATTATTATTATTCTTTATTTATAAAGCGCCAACAGATTCTGCAGCGCTGTTCATAGGTAACAAAGATAAAAGGACAGTACAATATGAGACACCAGACAAAATTTAACAAACAAATACAGGAGAAATTGGGAGCCCTGTTCCCGTGGGAACTTACAATCTAAATGGGTAGGAGGGTGAGAAACAGGAGGTGGGGACTGCAAAGGTGGGAATGATGTTAGTGTGAAGTTAGATGAGGGCAACTATTAGGCAAGTGGAATTCATTAGTTACTGATTTGGTTATAGGCTTCCCTGAACAAGAAGGTCTTTAGGGAGCGTTTAAAGGACGAGAGGTTGGGGGAAAGTCTGACAGCACGAGGAAGTGCGTTCCAGAGGGTTGGTGCCGCACGAGAGAAGTCCTGTAGTCTAGCATGAGAGGAGGTGATGGTAGAAGAGGCAAGGAGTAGATCGTTGTTGGATCTTAGGGGACGGGCTGGCACATCGATAAATGCAGACAGCATACGCTGTCGGCATTTATCATTGCACCAGCAGTTCTTGTGAACTGCTGGTGCAATGCCGCCCCCTGCAGCAATCAACTTGATCGTATACGATCGGGCGGGTTGCTGTCACCCGCTAGCAGCGGGTGTCAATCAACCCGATCATATTCGATCGGGTTGATTTCTGTCCGCGGCCTCAGAGCAGGCGGACAAGTTATGGAGCAGTGGCCTAAAGACTTCTGTTTCCTGAAGGCTCGCGCGGAAACGGGCATCAAGCTCCATACGGAGCTTGATAAATCAGCCCCATTGTGTTGACTTCTCATCCAGACATTCACTTATATCTTAGCAGTGGTATATTTAGGTCTTTTGTTGCCCTAAGTACTAATAAATGTTCTAACATTGATCCCCCACTCCCAACAGATATAAAATAAGACAAATATGAGCTACACCAAAAGTCTAAGGAGGTCATGCAACCAGGGATCAAAACTTGTAAAAGCAATTGGTAAATAAAACATTTGGAGAGTGTAGGCGTGAGGAAGAACAACCCCTTAAAATGTGTTGTGCCTCCCCCAATCCTGCTGCTCTAGGCCCAGGACTTGTTGACCTGGGTCAACATACACACCTGCCCCCTAGTGTGAATGCTCAACATGTATCTATCAGGTCTTCTGATAGAGCCCACAAACATGTGCAAGTGCTTTCTTTAAAGGGGCAGTAAACACTTTGAGATTGTAATATAAAATGCTTAAAGGGACATAATACTCATATGCTAAATCACTTGGAAGAGATGTAGCTTAACTGTAAATAGCTGGCAAGAAAATATCACATGAAAGTCTCAATGTAAAAAAAAAGAAGATATTTTACCTCAAAAGTTCTTCAGCTTACAAGAAGAAGCGCTCTGTAAACAGTTACCCTTCAGCTACTGTTGGTTGGATGTTGAAGAAAAAAAAACAGCCCATCAGCTTCATCAATACTGATGTCAGACTTTGCTTTACTGTGATTTCATGGGATTTCGCTGAAATCTTGTGAGATTTCATAGTAAACGTCCTTAAACTAAACAGAGAAATAACGTGACTGTGCTGCACAAGCCAGATGCTCAGTGCCTTGCAATTCCTGGGACTAGAATCCTGATTGGCTGCTTAAATACCCTTTGGGATGTTGCTACTGAAGAATTGTTGTGGCAGATATCTTCCTTTTTTACATAGAGATGTTCAGGTGACAACCGCTGCTTACAGCAAACCTAAAGGCTCGCGCGGAAGCAGCTGCATCCGCATCATAATAAATCTATCCCAGACTCAAGTCCAGATTTGCGGATTCAAATAAGGAAATTAGTGGGTGAAGTGTGACCATTGAAAAATAATTGCAGTATGCAAGGGGGTAGATTTATTATATGTCCGCCCGACATCGCTAAATGCCGACAGTATACACTGTCTGCATTTACCATTGCACAAGCATTTCTAGTGAAATGCTTGTGCAATGCTGCCCCCTGCAGATATGCGGCGCTAGCAGGGGGTGTCAATCTTTCGGATCGTATCCGATCAGGATGATTGCTTTCCGCCACCTCAGAGATGGCAGATGAGTTATGACCGCTGCTTCTTAAAGGGACACTGAACCCAAATTTTTTCTTTCGTAATTCAGATTGCGCATGACATTTTAAGCAACTTTCTAATTTACTCCTATTATCAAATTGTCTTCATTCTCTTGGTATCTTTATTTGAAATGCAAGAATGTAAGTTTAGATGCCGGCCCATTTTTGGTGAACAACCTAGGTTGTCCTTGCTGATTGGTGGATAAAGTCATCCACCAATAAAAAAGTGCTGTCCAGAGTTCTGAAACCCAAAACAAGTTTAGATGCCTTCTTTTTCAAATAAAGATAGGAAGAGAACAAAGAAAAATTAATAACAGGAGTAAATTAGAAAGTTGCTTAAAATTGCATGCTCTATCTGAATCACGAAAGAAAAAATTTTGGGTTCAGTGTCCCTTTAACTTTTGTTTCCGGCGGGCCTTAAGGCATCAGCAGCTTAGTAAATGGGCCCCAAGGTGTCAATCTGTTCTAATATTGTTCAGTCTTTGTTGATATGTTAATCTATTGAAAGACTGCAAAAAATACAATTACAAGGTGTTTACCGTCCCTTCATTTTTTTATTTTTTTTTCGCTGTAGTGCTATTTTTATTTTTTTATTATAGTGGCCTTGTTATCAATTAGTGAGGTATTCGCTAGCCAATTGTATTTCCTTTCCAGTTATGCAATGCTCACAAACCTTCATCAAACCATTATTTTCTAACCTTTCATTCTAATTACCGGCGTGACCTCTCCCAAATCCATGATGCAATAAAAAAGTAAACAATGAAAGCATATACAGTAATACTAAAGTTTTAAATACATTTTATCATATTTCAGAAACGTATCTATAGAGATAATGTTTCCCTATTGATTTTGACTTTAAAGTGGAGATAAAAAATCTTGAGTTTTTTTAGGCGAGTCATATTTACTAAAGTCTTTATCCAGGAACTTATCTGTTCATATGGACAACTCCCAAATCTTATCAGCAGAAAGACACAAGAAAAAAACTTAAAGGGACAGTCTACACCAAAAATTTTCTTATTTAAAAAGATAGCGAATGCCTTTATTTCCCTTTCCTCGTTTTTGCATAACCGACACAGTTATATTAATATACTTTTTACCTCTGTGATTACCTTGTATCTAAGCCTCTGCAGACAGCCTCCTTATCTAAGTGCTTTTGACAGGCATGCAGTGTAGTCAATCATTAAAGACTCCTACATAACTTCACGGGAGTGAGCACAATTTTATCTATATGACACACATGAACTAACACTGTCTAACTGTGAAACTTTCAAAATGCGGTTTTCAACGATTTAGAAATCAGTTTGAGCCTAGCTAGGTTTAGCTTTTCAAAAATACCACCAAGGGAACAAAGCAAATTTGATGATAAAGTAAATTGGAAAGTTGTTTAAAATTGCATGCCCTATCTGTATCATGAAAGTTTAGTTTTGACTTTACTGTTCCTTTAACATTCTTTTACAGTGAAAAAAAAACCACAGCTTACATTGTTGATTAATAAAAAAAATAAAAAAAGTTTTGTTGATAATGAGAAATGCTTCTCTCTGCAATAGAATATTGAATTTATATGTCGATGCTAATTTGTTAATAAAGATTTTCTGTTTTACGTTTCTGAACGTTTGTGCAGAATGTTTATTTTTGAGCAATACTCTTTGTTATCTTTTGTTTGCTCTTTGCTTTATGATTGATCATACAAACACTTCTCTGCATTAGCAGCAGGATTACAATGTTATCGTACCTGAATATCTATTTATAATATGGAAGTTTGAACCAGATGTTCTTCGTGTTTTACATTCTCATTTAATCAGCTTATAATAAGCTCATGAAAGCATTCTGCTTTTTATTATGGAAAATCTCTGACAGCCAAGGAGCATGTACAACAGCTTTAGAGGAAGAAAAGAAAGATAAATAATCCTATAATTTTGCTGTTTTCAGGTCAATAACAGCAACAAGAAGGAGTGGAATGGAATGATGGGAGAATTGCTGAGTGGTCAGGCAGATATGATTGTTGCTCCTCTCACTATCAACAATGAACGAGCACAATATATAGAGTTCTCCAAGCCATTTAAATACCAGGGACTCACAATCCTAGTAAAAAAGGTAAAACAAATAAATAAAATGCTCTATAAGATTTGTTTTACTAAATTGGCTAGAATCATAGATGCTCATGAAGTAGCAATGGGACCTCGTTCTAAAGGTGAGATTATTTTCATTAAGCGTTGCATCACCTATCTTTCTGAACATATTGTTGCTGCCATTAAAGGGACATTAAACGATTTGAGATGGTAATATAAAATGATAAATTGTATTTAATAAAACAACTCTGCAATATACTTTCATTATTTATTTTGTCCTCTTTGCCTGTAATTCCATTCTGAAATTGTGAGCTTTTCAGTTCCTGTTAGAAATGGAAGTGCAGAACACTGTTAAATCCAGCACACCCATTGGCTGCACACTCTAATGACCTATGTATAACTGTCCCTAATTGGCCACAGCAGAGAAGGTAACACAAGTTTACAACATGGCAGCTCCCAGTGTTTTATAGACACTAAAACTTTACACTTATTTTGTCACTTTTTAAACAACTAATGAAACTTTAAAAAATACATCTACATGTTAGTCATGGACTAATCTTTTCTTTGAATGCATCATTCTATCTAGCATGTATTTAGTGTTTAATGTCCCTTTAAAGGGATATTAAAAACTAAATAAATGTCATGCTCCTCCCTCTAATTATAGGTCTCGCCATTTTGATACCTAGCTCATACTGCAAGTATCTGAGAGTTGATGCAAATGTGCAGCAATGGAATTCAGTAAAAACTAGATATAAACATGGTGACACCCATGACTCGAGGGAAGGGAAGAATAACCTCAGTATGATGCTTATAATATCTCTTGAACATCTATAGTTGTGTTACGTGCCAATACATGGTGTCTCACGCATGAAAAGAGAACTTATTGCTAAGCACTTAAACGAATTACAACCACATCAACTTCAGTAAACAGTAAGGGCTAGGGGGGGTAGTTATCAAGCCGTCTACTTTTCTGGCTTCGCCGGCCCAATACGTCCGCCTAAGCTCGCCTACCTTCGCCGCCGCGGACCTTGAATACGTTCGCCTAAGTTATCAAATAAAGCTGTCAAAAAGCCGCGGGGCGATGAGCAGCGGACTGTGACAGTTATCACTCATCCGATCTCGCTGCCCTTCGGCTTTTTCCCAGCTTTATTGCTAGCCTGTCACTAAGCACTCACACTAAACTACACTGTTCTACCCCCTATACCGGCGCCCCCGGAGCCCCCCGCAACTAAATAAAGTTACTAACCCCTAAACCGCCGCTCCTAGACCCCGCCGCAACTCTTATAAATGTATTAACCCCTAAACCGCCGCTCCCGGACACCGCTGCCACCTACATTATACCTAGTAACCCCTATCCTGCCCCCCCTATACCGTCGCCCTCTATTATAAAATTATTAACCCCTATCCTGCTGATCCCGCACCTCTCCGCAACTAAATAAATAGTTTAACCCCTAAACAGCCGCTCCATGAACCCGCCGCAACCTATATTAAACCTATTAACCCCTATCCTGCCCCCCCTACACCGTCGCCACCTATAATAAATTTATTAACCCCTAATCTGCCCCCCCTACACCGTCGCCACCTATAATAAATTTATTAACCCCTATCCTGCCCCCCACTACGCCGCCGCCGCCACTGTAATAAAATGATTAACCCCTAAACCTAAGTCTAACCCTAACCCTAACGCCCCCCTAACTTAAATATTAATTAAATAAATCTAAATAAATTAACTCTTATTAACTAAATGAATCCTATTTAAAACTAAATACTTACCTTTAAAATAAACCCTAATATAGCTACAATATAAATAATAATTATATTGTAGCTATCTTAGGATTTATATTTATTTTACAGGTAACTTTCAATTTATTTTAACCATGTACAATAACTATTAAATAGTTATTAACTATTTAATAGCTTACCTAGCTAAAATAAAGAGAAATGTACCTGTGAAATAAATCCTAACCTAAGTTACAATTACACCTAACACTACACTATACTTTAATAAATTATTCCTATTTAAAACTAAATACTTACCTGTAAAATAAACCCTAAGATAGCTACAATGTAATTAATAATTATATTATAGCTATCTTAGGATTTATATTTATTTTACAGGTAACTTTGTATTTATTTTAGCTAGTTAGAATAGTTATTAAATAGTTATTAACTATTTAATAACTACCTAGCTAAAAGAAATACAAAATTACCTGTAAAATAAATCCTAACCTAAGTTACAATTAAACCTAATACTACACTATCATTAAATTAACTAAATAAACTACCTACAAATAACTACAATTAAATACAATTACATAAACTAACTAAAGTACAAAAAATAAAAAATTAAGTTACAAACATGTTAAAAATATTACAACAATTTTAAGCTACTTACACCTAATCTAAGCCCCCTAATAAAATAACAAACCCCCCCAAAATAAAAAAAATCCCTACCCTATTCTAAATTAAATAAATTTCAAAGATCTTTTACCTTACCAGCCCTTAAAAGGGCCATTTGTGGGGGCATGCCCCAAAAAGTTCAGCTCTTTTGCCTGTAAAAGAAAAATACAACCCCCCCCCCAACATTAAAACCCACCACCCACATACCCCTAATCTAACCCAAACCCCCCTTACAAAAACCTAACACTAATCCCCTGAAGATCATCCTACCTTGAGCCGTCTTCACTCAGCCGAGCAGCGATGGAACTGAAGAGGACATCCGGAGCGGAAGAAGTTAATCCTCCAAGCGGCGCTGAAGAAATCTTCCATCCGATGAAGTCATCATCCAGGCGGCGCTGAAGAAGTCTTCGATCCGGCCGATGTCATCTTCAAAGAGGCGCTGAAGAGGTCTTCTATCCGGGCGAAGTCATCTTCCAAGCCGGGTCTTGAATCTTCCTTCCGCCGACGCGGAACCACCTTCTTCACCGACGGACTACGACGAATGACGGCTCCTTTAAGGGACGTCATCCAAGATGGCGTCCCCTCAATTCCGATTGGCTGATAGGATTCTATAAGCCAATCGGAATTAAGGTAGGAAAATCTGATTGGCTGATGGAATCAGCCAATCAGATTCAAGTTCAATCCGATTGGCTGATCCAATCAGCCAATCAGATTGAGCTTGCATTCTATTGGCTGATCGGAACAGCCAATAGAATGCGAGCTCAATCTGATTGGCTGATTCCATCAGCCAATCAGATTTTTCCTACCTTAATTCCGAATGGCTGATAGAATCCTATCAGCCAATCGGAATTGAGGGGACGCCATCTTGGATGACGTCCCTTAAAGGAGCCGTCATTCGTCGTAGTCCGTCGGTGAAGAAGGTGGTTCCGCGTCGGCGGAAGGAAGATTCAAGACCCGGCTTGGAAGATGACTTCGCCCGGATAGAAGACCTCTTCAGCGCCGCCTGGATGATGACTTCATCGGATGGAAGATTTCTTCAGCGCCGCTTGGAGGATTAACTTCTTCCACTCCGGATGTCCTCTTCAGTTCCATCGGTGGCTCGGCTGAGTGAAGACGATTCAAGGTAGGATGATCTTCAGGGGATTAGTGTTAGGTTTTTGTAAGGGGGGTTTGGGTTAGATTAGGGGTATGTGGGTGGTGGGTTTTAATGTTGGGGGGGGGGTTGTATTTTTCTTTTACAGGCAAAAGAGCTGAACTTTTTGGGGCATGCCCCCACAAATGGCCCTTTTAAGGGCTGGTAAGGTAAAAGAGCTTTGAAATTTATTTAATTTAGAATAGGGTAGGGATTTTTTTTATTTTGGGGGGGTTGTTATTTTATTAGGGGGCTTAGATTAGGTGTAAGTAGCTTAAAATTGTTGTAATATTTTTAACATGTTTGTAACTTACTTTTTTATTTTTTGTAACTTAGCTTTTTTTATTTTTTGTACTTTAGTTAGTTTATGTAATTGTATTTAATTGTAGTTATTTGTAGGTAGTTTATTTAGTTAATTTAATGATAGTGTAGTATTAGGTTTAATTGTAACTTAGGTTAGGATTTATTTTACAGGTAATTTTGTATTTCTTTTAGCTAGGTAGTTATTAAATAGTTAATAACTATTTAATAACTATTCTAACTAGCTAAAATAAATACAAAGTTACCTGTAAAATAAATATAAATCCTAAGATAGCTATAATATAATTATTAATTACATTGTAGCTATCTTAGGGTTTATTTTACAGGTAAGTATTTAGTTTTAAATAGGAATAATTTATTAAAGTATAGTGTAGTGTTAGGTGTAATTGTAACTTAGGTTAGGATTTATTTCACAGGTACATTTCTCTTTATTTTAGCTAGGTAAGCTATTAAATAGTTAATAACTATTTAATAGTTATTGTACATGGTTAAAATAAATTGAGTTACCTGTAAAATAAATATAAATCCTAAGATAGCTAGAATATAATTATTATTTATATTGTAGCTATATTAGGGTTTATTTTAAAGGTAAGTATTTAGTTTTAAATAGGATTCATTTAGTTAATAAGAGTTAATTTATTTAGATTTATTTAATTAATATTTAAGTTAGGGGGGCGTTAGGGTTAGGGTTAGACTTAGGTTTAGGGGTTAATAATTTTATTACAGTGGCGGCGGCGTAGTGGGGGGCAGGATAGGGGTTAATAAATTTATTATAGGTGGCGACGGTGTAGGGGGGGCAGATTAGGGGTTAATAAATTTATTATAGGTGGCGACGGTGTAGGGGGGGCAGGATAGGGGTTAATACATTTAATATAGGTTGAGGCGGGTTCAGGGAGCGGCGGTTTAGGGGTTAATACATTTATTATAGTTGCGGTGGGCTCCGGGAGCGGCGGTTTAGGGGTTAATATGTATAGAGTAGCTTGCGGTGGGCTCCGGGAGCAGCGGTTTAGGGGTTAATATGTATAGAGTAGCTTGCGGTGGGCTCCGGGAGCGGCGGTTTAGGGGGTAATAACTTTATTTAGTTGCGGCGGTGTAGGGGGGGTCAGATTAGTGGTGTTTAGACTCGGGGTACATGTTAGGGTGTTAGGTGCAGACAGCTCCCATAGAAATCAATGGGATGTCTGTCAGCAGCGAACTTGTACTTTCGCTATGGTCAGACTCCCATTGATTCCTATGGGATCCGCCGCCTCCAGGGGTGGCGGATTGAAAACCAGGTACGCTGGGCCGTAAAAGTGCCGAGCGTACCTGCTAGTTTTATGATAGCTAGCAAAAGTAGTGAGAATGTGCCGCACTTGTGTGCGGAACATCTGGAGTGATGTAAGAATCGATCTGTGTCGGACTGAGTCCGGCGGATCGATGCTTACGTCACAAAATTCTACTTTTGCCGGTCTCGAGCCTTTGATAACTAAGGCGAATCAGCCTCGCCACAAATACGCTGCGGAATTCCAGCGTATTTGAGGTTGACGGCTTGATAACTACCCCCCTAGGTGACAAGTGTAGCGCAAAATATCGCTTTCGCAAATGATATTTGCGTTCCAACTAGTAATACCAGCGCATGCAAGAGTGCGCTGGTATTACAAGTTGAGCGCTTCCATAGGCTCCAATGAGAGCCTTGTTCTCATGACGTGAGACACAGCATGATAACTAGTGCAGCGAAGTGGGTAAGTCACGCAACAATGGCAGGAAATTGTAAATATATATGTATATGACAATATACTTATATATTTATATGCTATGTGTATATACACATATTAACACATAAATATATATGTATATAAGCATATACATATATATTTACTGGGAACACACATTTCCCATAGACTGTTATGTAAAGGCACTTATCAGTGCCGGTATTTTTTTCTAACACCCCACGCCCGCCAACTTTAAACCCTCATAACTGTTTTTTGCTGTTATTTTATTAAAAATAAAGATGCTACTATCTTTATTTTTTTATTAAGTATATTACTGTTGATTTTGGGGGCATTTGGTGGATATTTATAAAATGAACCAGCGATCTGATCTCTAGTTAATTTTATAAGCGCCTATTGCTACCGCGAGCTTGTGATAGCAATAGCCAGACACTTTTTGTGTAATTGTTAGACTCTATTGCCCCACTGAAATATATTGTTTTGAGGTTGTGTCCTGCTATATTTTAAAACTGATGAGGTTGTTTCCTTATTTTTTTGAGAATCATTCTTCTAAAAAGTTTTCTTTCGTGTATATGTTAGAAATGATTGTTTTGTAGTTGTCTTTTAATTTATTTATTTTTAAGCTTTTAACAGCATTTTTGTGATGCCAGAATTTTTCTCAGTTGAACTTGGTGCACGTGTCGAGAAGTGAACGGTTAAGAGATATAAATGACTACATTGATAATAATATATAATCCTAATATATATAATGGAGCTGAATTCCAAACAAGGGGAAAATACAAATCTCTTTAAATTGTGCAATATTTGAGCAGTCATTTCTCCACAATTGAATGATTAGGGGGCACTGTTGTGTTGCAGTTGGCGTCATGACAGGAGGGGCAGGATTGGAATTCATTGGGCTGGGAGAGGTAGGCCATGGGCAAGGCTGGGTGGAGCTGGGAATCTTGTATAAAGGGGTGGTGGGAAAATCAAGTGCCAATCCCAGTTGGGAGGCACATGGGGAGACCAACTATTATGTTTGGCAGGCAGTACCCATCCGGGCCATCCTAGCCACACCACTGTTTTCGAGTAGAGATCCTGCAGTGCATTGTTTTTCCACAAGATATTACTTACACAAACCATTTTCATTAATTGTGTTACTCTGTTTAACCCATGTAAAGGGGTTAAACACATAGTTCAAGTTGTGCTTATGTTACCACTCCAGATGAGGATACAGGAAGATACAAAACCCAAAGGGCCAGATTAGAAGTGACGCGCTATTTAGCGATTTTGCTAATGGAGTTTAACAGAGCTTCACAGGTTGCCACTGGAGTCCTCTTCCACTCCTCCATGACGACATCACAGAGCTAGTGGATGTTAGAGACCTTGCGCTCCCCCACCTTCCGTTTGAGGATGCCCCACAAATGCTCAATAGGGTTTAGGTCTACAGACATGCTTGGCCAGCCCATTGCCTTTACCCTCAGCTTCTTTAGCAAGGCAGTGGTTGTCTTGGAGGTGTGTTTGGGTTCATTATCATGTTGGAATACTGCCATGCGGCCCAGTCTCCGAAGGAAGGGGATCATGGTCTGCTTCAGTATGTCACAGTACATGTTGGCATTCATGGTTACCTCAATGAACTGTAGCTCCCCAGTGCCAGCAGCACTCATGCAGGCCCAGACATGACACTGCCACCACCATGCTTGACTGTAGGCAAGACACACTTGTCTTTGTACTCCTCTGCTGGTTGCCGCCACACATGCTTGACACCACTTGAACCAAATAAGTTTATCTTGGTCTCATCGGACCACAGGACATGGTTCCAGTAATCCATGTCCTTAGTCTGCTTGCCTTAAGCAAAATGTTTCTGGGTTTTCTTGTGCATCATCTTTAGAAGAGGCTTCCTTCTGGGAAGACAGCGATGCAGACCAATTTGATGCAGTGTGCGGCATATGGTCTGAGCATGTGCACTCAACTTCTATGGTCGACCAAGACAAGGCCTGTTCTGAGTGGAACCTGTCTTGTAAAACCGCTGTATGGTCTTGCCCACTGTGCTGCAGCTCAGTTTCAGGGTCTTGGCAATCTTCTTATAGCCTAGGCCATCTTTATGTAAAGCAAAAATTCTTTTTTTTCAGATCCTCAGAGATTTCTTTGCCATGAGGTGCTATGTTGAACTTCCAGTGACCAGTGTGAGAGCAATAACACCAAATTTAACACACCTGCTCCCCATTCACACCTGAAACCTTGTAACACTAACAAGTCACAAAGGGAAAATGGCTAATTGGGCCCAATTTGGACATATCCACTTAGGGGTGTACTCACTTTTGTTGCCAACAGTTTAGACATTAATGGCTGTGTGTTGAGTTATTTTGAGGGGACAACAAATGTACACTGTTCTACAGGCTGTACACTCACTACTTTACATTGTAGCAAAGTGTTGTTTCTTCAGTGTTGTCACATGAAAAGATATAATAAAATATTTACAAAAATGTGAGGGGTGTACTCACTTTGTGAGATGCTGTATATTTATGTTTTTCACATACAGGAAAATGTTATTTTTAGTTTACTTAAAAATATATATATATCTATTCATATAGATATATAGGTTTAGATATTTTTTACATTAACATCAGATTTTATTTATATAAATGTAAAATATGCATAATGCACTTTGGGTTGCACGCTTTAGGGCTAATGTGGCGTCGTATTAGTGCAAAAGATGAATAGGTTATCTTAAGTTGCATTATGTAAATATTAAATATAAAATATTGGAAACATATTATTAAAAAGTATCAAGTTACTGTAAAATATACATTCTATGGATTTTTTTGAATATTTGACATCTATAATAATTATTTAGTTATTAATATTTTCACTATTTTATATTTAATAAATACATAAAACACCTTGATATAACTCATATTGGGTAAGTGTACAAGAAGAATTGGTGTTCTCGAATTTGCTTACATAAGTTTAACATGAGTACAATAATTCTTGATATGACATTGCGGCAAAAAGCAGAACTTAAACTTACTGGTAAATGTCTTTCTTTTGGGATGAGGAGAGTTCATAGGTGTCCATAACATGGATATATTTCCTGTCACTTTAATCCCTCTCACCTCCTTTCCCCACTCAGCTTACGTATAGCCAATCAGAGGAGGGAGACAGAAAAGGTAGGGAAGACAGAAAGCAGGGTTAAAAGGTACAAATAAGAACTATCTCTCATCTAGTAAAACTGCAGGTGGGTCCTATGGACTCTCCTTATCCTGAAAGAAAGAAATTTATCGGTAAGTATAAATTCTGCTTTCTTTCATAAGATGAGGAGAGTCCATAGGTGTCCATAACATGTGGTATACAATACCCAAGCTGAGAGTCCATGTTAAGGACGGATGGGACAAAATGATGGCAGTTCTGAAGGACTTTCCTGAAAAAAAGGAAAAATCTAAAAAAAAGAAACCATTTAGAAAAGTATGAAGAGAAGACCAAGTTGCTGCCTTGCAAATCTGTTCCAAGGAGGCAACATTTTTGAAGGCCCAAGTAGTAGATACAGATCTAATAGAATAAGCAGTTACTCTTTTTGAAGGCGGTTTTTCCGCAACCAAGTAAGCCTTACGAATAGTCTGTTTTAGCAATGATGCCAAGGCCACCGCTGTAGTCTTCTGACACTTTCTGGGACCTGAAAAGTGGACAAACAAGCTAGGTCTTTAGTAGCTTGAAGATTTAATTTTCATGCTCTGACTACATCCAAATTGTGAAAATAGGCGTTCCTTTGGGCTAGAAGGATTTGGTCACAGAGAAGGAACAACAATTTCCTCATAAATATTTTCTGAAGACACTACCTTTGATACAAAATCATATTTATTTCCAAGGACTGCTTTATCTTAAAGACAGGGCAGACAATTCAGGAACTCTTCTAGCGGAAGAAATGGGAAGAAGAAAGAGAACCTTCCATGACAATAACTAATGACTAATAAGGTCAAAGAAGTGCATAGGTTAAAGTTAACATGACTAATAAGGTCAAAGGAGTGCATAGGTTAAAACTGGGAACCTTGCAGAACAGAAATAACCAGATTCAAATTCCGAGGGAGAGAAATGGGTCTATTAACAGGGTGAATTCTCATCAAGGCTTGGACCAAAGGTTCAACATCAGGTAATTTGGAAAGTTTTTTGAGAAACAAAACTGATAATGCCAAAATCTGACCTGTTAAAGAACTAGCCGATAATCCCTTATCTAGTCCATCTTGAAGGAACAACAATTACAGGGATTCTAAAAGATTTCCAAGAAAAACCTCTAAAAGAACACCAAAATATGTTCCATTTCTTATGATACATTTTCTCCGTAACAGGCTTTCTTGCTTTCAGTAAAGTAGAGATAACAGAATCTGAGAAACCGGGGGCGTGTTCGGGCAGCGGCCATGACAGGCTACGAAAACTAGAAGCTCTGTATTCATGACAGATAATCCCCAAATAATCTATAAATATACCAAGCATCCTTGTTAATAAGTTTTAGGAATCTGCCTACAATATTTCTCTGCACTGATTTAGGTGTTTATTGACAAGTTACATTCAAGCCTGAGCGCTAGACTGGATCGTTGAAAGCCGAAGTGGCGGCCTAGCTCTCAGGCCTCCAACACCCCCCGGTAATCCGGGTTGAGCAGTTAACTTTAAACTGCTTGTTGCACTGCTGTTTTCAGGAACTGACACTGCTACCTTTAATCCAGAGTCTATTTTGCTCCTAAGTCAAGCATGGAGGGGACAGACGGATGGGAGTCAGAAATACTCCAAATACTGAATGACCACTTTGTGTTTATGGAACGGAGGCTCACTAAACTAATTCAAAAAGTGACCGTAGTGCGAGTTGTGGCTTCACATTGTGCTGTGCAATCTGAGCAGCCTACAGGTGGAGACCCTGGTGAGGAAATAGATAAAAAGAATGTTCCCAAAGCGGATTCGCCTCTATGTGATAGCAGCAATAAGGTTAAATCAGATGTGCTGCATTCGCCTAGGGAGCCTCCGATTGCTGGAGAATGGCCTGACCGGTTAATTGCACGGCCGGATAGAGCTGAGCTTAAATGTAAGGAAGGGACTACGCTACAGTGGGAAAAGAAAGAGCTGCCTTCTAAGAATTTGACTGTTTTTTACAGTCTGAGGCGCAGCAATGTGGAGAACTCAGTTTGTGTGTCTCTGGCCCGGCCGCTATTTGTTCTACCTACAGACAAATATGTATCCATGGAGAAAGGGACTTATACACTGTCTTGGAACCATGGCGTTCAGCTCCCATTAGGAGAAATTGTACCAAACCGCATGGGTCAGAAAATTATACGGATCTCACAAGTTCTTGAGACAGAGAGTCAAAATACACTGAGGTTGAAAATTCTGGCGCGACTCTCTACCAAAGTCACTACTGCAGGATCCTGCCGGCTAAACACCCCCTGGTTTGGTAATATAAAGGTCTTGTACATAGACAGTCATCGTTACCGTTTGGACAGTACTGGCGTGGGGTAATGGTGATTATGAGACATTTGAGGTGCCAACTACTCTTTTGTATGTTTATAATATTTCCTTCATGTAAATCTCGTATTCTCATAAATGAAGGCTTCTGAGCCGGAGACTGGAGAATTTGGGACATAGCGCCTATGAGACTTTAAGTATGATTTATACAGGATATGAGTATGTTAAGCACTAAGGATCTCTAATTTTATGTTAGAGGCACTAGAAATATTTTTTTGCGCAAATCTTCACTAGACAGCTGAACCCCTATATTCAGAAATTATTATTCAAGGATTTAGAAGAGAATGGTACCATATAGGGAAGATAAAGCTGTTCCCCTTATTAATATTATGATAGGCTCCTCACTGCTTATTCAGTCATAGCTCTACAGTATAAAAAAGATCTAAACAACCGTTGTTTTGAAGCTGACAATCAGATGTGGCCTGTGCCTTTCTTATTCTATTATAATGCTTTATATTGCAATTCCATGCAACTATGGTACACTTTTTTTTTTTTTCACATCAGTTTTACCTCTGTTAATACCAGTCAGATGTTGAGGATAGTATAACATGTTTTTTTTTAATATCTGATTGGACTTATGCTCAAAACTGATCATTATTGGAGATTTCACTCTTCAGCATATATTTTTATGATGTCAGGAGTTGGTTATTTTGTTTTAGATCCTATGCTCCCTTGTACTTAGTTCTTTGATACTTATAGTGGCTCCTTGATGTTACTGCATATATGTTGAGTATATGGTATATAACTGCAATGTTTGTATAATTTCAGATAGAAGATAGTTCACTTTCAAGAGCAGAATGGGTTGCACAGTTAAGGTATATTATATCTTGAACTCAATAAGAAGCTTAATTTTGTCTAGCATGCCCCCTATTAGATTAGACTATGCTCCTATGTAGAATGGGATGACATTAAAGAGGGGGGGGGGACTACTGCCAAGGTCAAAATATGAGTATCTATGAGCTG
The DNA here is from genome assembly GCF_027579735.1 of Bombina bombina. NCBI lineage: Eukaryota > Metazoa > Chordata > Amphibia > Anura > Bombinatoridae > Bombina > Bombina bombina. Next base: position 77,549,619 of record NC_069510.1, on the reverse strand, counting down.
CTCTATTTGTCACTACCACATCCACTTATCACTCACTTGTTAAGAGGGTAAACTTATATTACTATTACCTTGGGGGTATCCCTTATCAGGATAGTGTAATTTGCGGCCCCGCTGTCAGTGACCGAGGCAGTGGGGTACGTAATTCTAGGTCCTGACACTTAGTGGTAGAGTTACTTTTCTCATTGAGTTATTTGCCCTTTCTTTAAGTTAACAACTGGAAATTTTGAAATTCCTAATCTAGACCTTAGAGTCTCATTTGCAACCTTTAACTGTATTTTATATGGGCTGCATTTCTCATATGCTTGTGATTAGTCTCCCCTACACCACTTTTCTTTTTAAATATTATATACTAGGAGTCCAGGTGAGGCCCCGGTAACTTTACTGCCCTCTATTACCCTTTCCCAATGTGAGGTTACCCAATAATAGCTCTATCAAAGTCCAGGAGTAGCACCACAAATACAGCCTAGTTATAAGCTTAGATATGTTCAAGTTTCAGTTATCCTGCTATAGTGCCCTCCTAAACAAATGTTTTGCAATAGACGTTGGTTATACAAAAAGTTCCTATTTGCTGTATAAGTTGTCAAATGCTATCCAAGGACCCAAAAGTGCCCCTATCACTATTCATAATTGATCATTTGCCCTCCTCTGTTATTATAGATTTCTGGGCACACCCGAGGCCCTGGCGGGCATAGGAGGTGCGTTTGAGCATTATAGACCCAAAAGTGGTCTATCTTCCAAACAAAAAACAAAAAAAAAACCCTCAGTTTAGTGTGTTGTGTTATTTGAGGTCCAAAAGTGGCCTTTATTACTTATGAGGGATAAAATCAGAGGGTAGCTTATAGGTTTGCTCTCCAAATTTCTTTATCTGTTTGCTGATCCAGGATATGTGTGTATTTCCAGCAGTAGTCAGGTGTAAGAGGTTGTGCATGTTTTCTTTTTTCTAGTTTTCTGACTGTATGTATTTCTCTGTTACATTGAGCAAACTGTATGTCTTGTAACTCTATTACCCTCAATAAAAAAATAAAAAAAGAATCTGAGAAACCTCTGTTTTTGAGAACAAGTCGTTCAAACTCCACGCCATCAAATTCAGAGATTTATGATCCAGATGATACAAGGGTCCTTGAGACAGCAGATCTTTCCTTAGGGGTAGAACCCATGAAGGAATAGATGACATCTGTATTAGGTCCACATGCCAAGTTCTGCTGGGCCACGCCAGAGCTATGAGAATTACAGAAGCCAATTCCTGTTTGATTCTTGCAATAAATCTTGGAAGAAGAACAAAAGTAGGAAATAGAGTTCCAAAGGCACACTAGAGCATCTATCATGTGAGCCCTTGGATTTCTTGACCTTTAGCAATGAACCGGAAGTTTGCAGTTCAATCTGGACACTATGAAATCTATTTCTGGAAGAAACTCAGGACTAATTGATCGAACACATCCTGAAGAATAGACCATTCCCCTGGATGGACAGACTGACGACTTAGGTATTCTGCTCCACAATTGTTCACTCTCGGAATGTGAAGGACCAATAGGGTGCAGTGGTTTTCCTCTGCCCAAGACAGAATGTGAGATACCTCTCTTATAGCTAAAGGAGTTTGAGTCCCTCCCTGATGATTGATGTACACTACAGCAGTGACATGATCTGACTGGAATTTAATTTATTTTTCCTGTTTGAGAAGTGGCCAAGATTAAAGGGTCCGAAGAATCGCACAAAATTCTAGGATGTTAATAGGTGACTTAAATTCCAGGTTGAACATATCCTCTATACATCTTGAACACATTGAACAAAGGCAGCCACCTTTACAGCATCCTATGGAATATGAGTCAGATGAAACCATTCCCATGGAAATTTGATGTTTATGCAGATTTCTGATTTGAGTTGGGCTTTTTGGTCTGTTTTTTTTTAGACCAAAAAGATCCTGGTTTTCAGGAAGGTTTAGAGAATTCAGACTTCTGGTTGGAGGGGACTTTTTTATCTCTAGGGGAACAAAAGGAACAAAAACTATTTGTTTGCTTATACTTCCCCTTAGATTTCTTGTCTTGATAAGCCCCCTTTTTCCCTAGAGACAGTTTTGATTATAGAATACAATTATGATACAAAAAGCATCTACCCTTCAAAAGGGACTGATAATAGCCTATTCTTAGAAACTATGTCAGCTGACCACGATTTAAGCGATAAAGCCCTCCTTAAGAAAACAGCAATGGACATATTTTTTTACATCAATTTTAATTATATCAAAGACTGCATCACAAATGAAATCATTAGCCATTTTAAGGACTTTGGTTTGAAGCTGGTAATATACTCAGAAGAGGGATCAGAACCATCTGAGAAAGAGAATCACACTAGAACGACACTGCAGCGGCCACACAGCTGCTTGCAACTGCAGGTCTAGTAGGATAGTGGGGTGTTCAAAGCGCCAGATTAGGCAAGGTATATGAATAAGATATTAGGTATTATTAGTGTGTTTAGATAAAAATGCTTTAATTACATCGCACTATAGTGTGTGTCCACACTAGGATTAAAATAAGATATATAAATTACACAATAAATATACAAACAATAGATTTATATCATAAAACTATCAGTGGCCACTGTTCAAATTGTATTTTAAATAAAATAAAATAGCGGATCTATGAATACATTGAGATAATAAAAGAGTGTCCCCCAAGGTATATCAATACCAGAGACTGTGAACCTTTGTGGTTAGTGTCCAAATGAGACAATTTGTGTGCACAGTATAAATCGCAAATATAAATTAGTAGATGTAAAACAAATCCTCAAATGAATGCAATACAAATGTGATGTGATCAACCAAAAAATAAAGGTGATATGTGTCCAAAAAAAAGAAAAGAGAAGTGTAATGGGTCCTGAAAGAGTCACAACTTGTGTCCTGATCGTGTCACAAAAATAAAAAGGAAAAATCTCTATGTGACACTCAAAGTTCCAATCCTATAGTGAGTGGTGGAAAAAACAATGTGGAAAAATGAAAGAAAAAAATGGAAAAAAGAAAAAATGCAAAAAATCCCAATGCTGTTCAACAAAGGATAGTGATAGTTTAAAAACCAACTTGTTTCCTGATGGTGAAGAATCCGAAGATGGTGATCCCAAATGGGTGAAGTGTGGAAAGTTCTTTCCTGGTGATGAGAACCCTATAGACCCCTTGTTTTAAAAGTCCATCTTAGGGGAATACCTGTGAAAATGTAAACAAATAGTGCAAAATCATCTAGATCTCAATGAAAGGATTAAAAATATGCTTACCAGCTCCTGGTCAACGCGTTTCGGCCAAATATTGGCCTTTATCAAGACTGGTTATCTGGGTGGCTGGTGGCTATATATATCCTTTTCTTAGGCTCCTTGTAAGTGAAACCGGAAATGGAAAACCGGAAGTGACTATTTAAGTTATTTTATTTGTTTTAGTGGTCATTATATTCTAAAAACACTACAGATGTACTATTCCAAATGTGAAGTACTGAAGCTCTAATATGCCAGATGTATCTGTATATTG